>NC_089844.1:150031760-150179260 GCF_035609145.1 Eleutherodactylus coqui | reverse complement strand
TCGCATGATTGTAGCGCGATATTGGGGCGTGATTGACGGCATGATTTCGCACTCGCTGTGTGAGGTTAGCCTAAGGCCTCATGTCCGCGGGCGGCTCGGATTCTGTATGCGGGAGCCCACGGCCTAGGACACTATTTTACCTGTGTGGGTATTCTGCCTTCTTCACTGCGGCTGTGTGCGGAAGTGCTGGCTGGCGCGCTGTGCAGTACTTTTTTTTTTTTGCACTCCTGCTTTCCTGCGGGATCCACAATGGAAGCCGTACATGCAAGATCCGCAGTGAAAGGGAGCACGCTGCGATTTGTTTTCCAGACAAAAAGGTCTGCAAAATAAGTGTTCCTGCTTTACTTCATTTGTGGACGCCCAGGTTTCCCTGTGGACGGCTTAAGTTGCGGATCTTCCGCACGGATTCCGCAAACCAAACCCGCCCGTGGACATTGGGCCTCAGGCCTAATGCACATAGAACGTCAGGATTCCAGCTGCGGAATCCTGCATAGAATCCATCTCTGACCGCGGCCGGCGACCCAGCGTACCTGTCATTCTCCTGCTTTTCTGTACTGCAGATGGTGCGCACAGCTTGTCAGACATGCTTTTACCGCAGAATCCGCGGCCCGTCCGATGGAAGCAGTCAGTGCGGACACCCCAGGAAAATGAAGCATGCTGCGTTTTTCCCTCCACAAGCGGAAACCGCAGTTGGTTTCTGCTCGTGGGCTTTAAAAAAGAAAAAATCACTTTTCTATAGCATGCTATGGGCGGTATTTGCGCCGCAACCCGGAGGCGGGCGCCTGCTCCGGATGCCGCAGCAATAATCCGCCCGTGTGCATGAGGCCTAAGGCCAGTTGCACATCCGTGAACGATCCTCCGGCCCGACGTGCCATCGCCGACGAAGGATCCTCCGGGCCGACGTCCTATCGCCGACGAAGGATCCTCCGGCCCGACGTCCTATCGCCGACGAAGGATCCTCCGGCCCGACGTCCTATCGCCGACGAAGGATCCTCCGGCCCGACATCCTAGCGTGTATCATTGATCCGAGCAAAAAAACACACCCATGTGAGGCCGCTTTCACACGGCCGTGAAAATGATGCGATTTGTGCAATACAAAACGCACAAATCTCACACGAATATGAATTCCATTCTTCTGGACGGGGTCAGAGACAGGAGGGACTTTTTCCTGCATCACGGTTACCCATTGTAAACAGGATCGCACTTGTACTGCAGTGATAGGTGGCGATTTTGACACAAAAACGTCTCGCATCCGTGGTGACATCACACGAGCGCCATTAGGCTGAGTATCACGACCCGATAGCGCACTTGCCCATGTGAGATTAGTGTGAATGGCCCATTACATGTACGGTTTGTTCCCCCACTGGGTACGGTTACATGTAGAGAAGGCTGCTATGACATAGGTATATCCGCATCAGTGTTGCGTTTCTGTGAACGCCTGTGCGGGTTTTACTGTAATTTTTGTGTGTGTAAAAAAACACGTACGCATTCCCCCGTTTACTGCAATTAGTTCACTATGGAATATTTTTATGTGCAAATGCGTAAGAAAATAACAGGATGCTGTGTATTCTTATGGCGCAAACAACACATGCGTGCAAATACTTATGTGAACAAACCCCTAGAAATCAATGGGTTCTATCCACTGCATATTGCGCCAATTCGCCCGTGCCGCGCCGGCCTAAGGTTGTATTCACATGGGCAGGTGTGATTTTGGTCAGTGAAGACTGACTGTTTCCCCAGTGGTTTCCCTGTGCAGTTTGCACCTGTTTTGCTCCGCTCTGCACCTCCTGTTTTTTATGTGGCCTCATCCTATCAGGCGTTACAAACACACCGCAGCGCACGCAGATTGCCGGCTCTGTGATTGCAGTCCGCTTTTTTACACTCCCATAGAAACTAATGGGCGATTTTCAAGAATTGCACAAAAAAAAAAAAAAACGAACGTGTAGCAATTTTTCAAACTCAGCCTATCCGTCCCAGAGAGAAAAAGATAAATCTGTGTGAATTAACCCTTTCAGATGAATGCGTTCTTCTTCGTGAGGTCCGTTCCCCTTAGAAACAGACAGAACTCACACAAAAAAAATCATCCATGTGAATACAGCCTAAGGCTTCATTCACATGAGCGTATATAACCAGCTATTAGCTATTTACCCGCACAAATACGCCAGGCATCACAAAGAATGCATTGGATTCAGAGGGCCCTGTGTATTTACAAGGGTAAATAGCTGCGTATGTGTGTGCGCGCACACGCATGTGCGAATAAAGCTCAAATGGGCCCCAAAACCTGTTCCGGGCACATCCTGGAGACCCAAAATAAAGGCTTTTAGCAGGGCCGGTATCACAGGGATGTGTGTAGATTTGTGCAATGAGCATTGTGTATTTGTGCATCTTAGGCTTCATTCACACCAGCACAAAACTTGTGTGAACATGAACTTAAAGGGGTTGTCCCGCGGCAGCAAGTGGGTCTATACACTTCTGCATGGCCATAATAATGCACTTTGTAATGTACATTGTGCATTAATTATGAGCCATACAGAAGTTATAAAAAGTTTTATACTTACCTGCTCCGTTGCTGGCGTCCTCGTCTCCATGGTGCCGACTAATTTTCGCCCTCCGATGGCCAAATTAGCCGCGCTTGCGCAGTCCGGGTCTTCTCCTCTTCTCTATGGGGCTCCGTGTAGCTCCGCCCCGTCACGTGCCGATTCCAGCCAATCAGGAGGCTGGAATCGGCAATGGACCGCACAGAAGCCCTGCGGTCCATGAAGACAGAGGATCCCGGCGGCCATCTTCAGCAGGTGAGTATGAAGACGCCGGACCGCCGGGATTCAGGTAAGCGCTGTGCGGGTGGGTTTTTTAACCCCTGCATCGGGGTTGTCTCGCGCCGAACGGGGGGGGGGGGGGGGTTTAAAAAAAAAAAAACCCGTTTCGGCGCGGGACATCTCCTTTAATTCCTTTGACTGCAGTCACACACATCAGCGATGTTTTCCCTCACAGCGAGGCTGCCAGGTAAAAAAACAAAAACAGACAAAAAAAACACCCCACTGTATGTACAATTTTTACATTCTTCGGAACATATCGCCCATGGTTTTCAATGGGACCGTAAAAAGACATTGCTTGCCGAACGATGAGATGTTTCCCATTGAAATCAATGGCAAACACTTGGATCCTCTATCGTGCGTGAGGATCGGAATCGCACAGAAGCGATGCGAGGCCTTTTTCAATTAGAAATGCCTCACATCCGCGGGTGAAACGAACGCTGACCAGTACGATATCGGACTGAGTTTCTTGGCCCAATATTGCGCTCCCCGTGTGAATGTAGCTTTACTGTACTTTTATGTGCGCATTAATAAATACAAGCAACCACGTTCCCATTCACTGACATGAGCAATTAAGTTAATTATTCAATGTAGGCTATATTCATGATTGCCATACTCTGGAGGTCTCCTTTGTGTTTTCCAGCCCCTTCCCTGGAGTGCAGCCCCTTTACCAGCTACCATCTTGATGATAAAAGATCTTGGTTTCACTTTCACATCTATCCCATGATTCATCAGCTATACAAATGCTTTCCATTAGTCTTATATTCTTTCAAATAAGCTACAGACCATAAATATACAGATCTCCTCTATCATAGCTGTGTGACAGGAGCTGTGTGATCATTATCAATAACTGCGCCCCCTGCAGACAAGACTAGAAAAGGAACAAAGAACCCCCCAAAAATCTGAGCTGATCAAAACGGAGATCACATGACCATCTGAGGAAACCGGGAGACAGCTACACAATGAATGAGTTTAAAAACGAAAACAATCAGCGGAGTGTCCCTTTAAGCTTTTACTAGCAAATACAGTAAAACAATGCCAAGTATCAATATCCCAGAACCCCCAGCTCTTCTGTTAAGGCTGTGCTATGGGGCACATATATGCGGTCCGCAGTGCCACTAATAACTGCAGTCTGACTTTTCCTGCATCCTTCATGGGACCCTCCTGCGCCAAGTGCATTACATGGGAGGCGGTCATCTATATGGTAGTACATGTGCAAGCACCTATACAGGCAAGCAGGGCCCAGTGGTTGTGTTACATAAGGTACAGGGAGACGTGAGGCTGCACATCTGTACATCCTATAGATAGGTTCATCTATTCCAGTAGAACTATCCAGACTAATGTACTACAGCGCCCCCTGCTGGTGGACGCCCTCCGAGCCACTGAGATCATACACAAGGTCCATGTCCAATACTGCTGTTTCCTCCTTTGCTTCTTGCATATAAAAGCGGTTAGTTGCGACACTCGGAGGAGGTGGGGCTGCGCACGCTGGACATTAGGTGGGACTTGTAGGTCTTGCTGAGGCCGGTCATCCAGAATTTGAGCAGTTTTACATTGTCCTCCTCTGACGCTCCCAGAATGCCCAGCAGCTTCTGTGTGTCCTCTTTGGGGCGACTGTCCACTTTGGTGAACTTGAAAAGCACTTTCACTTTACTAAAATGTAAATAAATATATACATCGTTAATTAGTATTAGAAGCCGTGACGTCTTTAGAGGTGAAATACAGAAGAGAAAGTGCAACATTTTTAGGCCGGCTTCACACGCGCGTATTTATGTGCGCAATATGCAAAGAGTAGGACCCATTGATTTCAATTGGTTCATTCACCTTTCCATATTTTGCAGATGCATTTCGGTCACGGAAAGAAAAGAAAAAAGCCATGCTCTATTTTTCTGCATATTTACGCACCAAAGCTCCCCCTTGAAGTCAATAGAGGGGTGCGTAAATACATGTGCAATACACAAAAAAAAAATGCGTGTGTCACAGCACATAAACTGTTAAAGGGGTTGTCCCACGAAAGAAAGTGGGGTTCAGCACTTCTGTATGGCCATATTAATGCACATCGTGCATTAATTATGAGCCATACAGAAGTTATTCACTTACCTGCTGCGTTGCTAGCGTCCCTGTCGCCATGGTGCCGTCTAATTTCAGCGTCTAATCGCCGATTAGACGCGCTTGCGCAGTCCGGTCTTCTCCCTGGTGAATGGGCCCGCTCGTTCCGGAGAGCTGGTGCTCGTAGCTCCGCCCCGTCACGTGTGCCGATTCCAGCCAATGAGGAGGCTGGAATCGGCAATGGACCGCACAGAGCCCACGGTGCACCATGGGTGAAGACCCGCGGTGCATCGTGGGTGAAGATCCCGGCGGCCATCTTGCTAAGGTAAGAAAGAAGTCGCCGCAGAGCGGGGATTCGGGTAAGTACTAAACTGTTTTTATTTTTTAACCCATCCCTTGTGTTTGTCTCGCGCCGAACGGGGGGCCTATTGAAAAAATTAAAAAAACCCGTTTCGGCGCGGGACAACCCCTTTAAGCTTCAGAATGCAATAAGTGTATGCATTTCGTATCTGATTGGACTATTGGCCCTTTTATAGAAGGCTAAACCTATTCTTTGTAGTGCTAGAATCAAGGATCATAAAATAAGTCAATAGGAAAAATAGCAATACTAAACTATGTTAACATAAAGACATAGTTAGTCAACAGAAATAGAGTATAATGAGATAACAATACCATGACTGAAGCTATTTCCTTGTCTAGACGAACCTTAAGAGCTTTGAGCCTGTTTTGTAGATGTCAATAAGACTTATGATCAATATTTGTAACCTTTGTAATAGTAACCTTTGTATGATAACGCCCAGAGGATTGCACATGTTAGGGGATCTCCGCCTGGGGGCTCAGTCCCAGGAAGTTACACCTATAGGCATCTTCGTACTTCTCACTGTAGGAGATCACACGGACACAGCCCACAGGTAAATTCTGCTGATATGCAAGAAAGCATTACTCAAAAACGCTATGCTCATGCGCACGCGAATACACCCGTTTGTGTGACTCTGGCCTTAAAGGGGTTGTCCCGAGGCAGCAAGTGGGTCTGTACACTTCTGCATGGCCATAATAATGCACTTTGTAATATACATTGTGCATTAATTATGAGCCATGCAGAAGTTATAAAAAGTTTTATACTTACCTGTTCCGTTGCTGGCGTCCTCGTCTCCATGGTGCCGACTAATTTTCGCCCTCCGATGGCCAAATTAGCCGCGCTTGCGCAGTCCGGGTCTTCTGCAGTCTTCTATGGGGCTCCGTGTAGCTCCGTGTAGCTCCGCCCCGTCACGTGCCGATTCCAGCCAATCAGGAGGCTGGAATCGGCAATGGACCGCACAGAAGAGCTGCGGTCCACGGAGGAAGAGGCCATCTTCAGCGGTGAGTAGAGAAGTCACCGGAGCGCGGGGATTCAGGTAAGCGCTCCGGTGAGCTTTCTTTACCTCCCTGCATCGGGGTTGTCTCGCGCCGAACGGGGGGGGGGTTGAAAAAAAAAAAAACCCGTTTCGGCGCGGGACAACCCCTTTAAGGGAACCTGTTGTCAGCATTTTCCAGCATGTAAAACTGTAAATACTAAGATGTCAGTGAAGTCTCCCCGTTTGTACAACTAAAGGCAGTGGCATACCTTGGAAAATGGCTTTAAAAAGTTGCTCACGAGGACCCACCCGTCCAATGGGCGGGCCGGACCGTCTCTTCTGCTAAGGTCTTTTCTAAACTCCAGACCCTTTGCCAGACCAAAGTGGATAAAATTGTGACGTCATCCACAAAACAGATAAAACCGGACAAAATTATTAAAGAAACCCATTGGAAATCATGGGCTTCACATACATGCGTTTTCGCGCGCTATCACATTGTGGCAAAATCATGCGATTTTATCGTCCACGTGAAAGCGGCCTAAAAGTTTAGAAACTTTCTAATATGCTTTTGTGATATTGACTGACAAGAGACAGAAATCTTGAAAACAGTAAGGTCGCTCGCACATGTGCTGTCGGCAAAACGCCGTGATTTTAACACCAGCGCTCGAAAATCAGGGAGCTAGAAAATGCCACGTTTGAGCGCATGTCTGCGAGGCCTCATTGCAAACAATGGGAGCGTTTTACTGCGGCGGGTTTGTGGAGTCAGGGCCTCGACAGCTTAGAGAGGGGAGCCTCACAATATTAGGCTAGTGGTTGGGCAGATCACTATATATAACATTTGTGTACTACCAGCGTTTCTCCCGATTCCCCCAACAGAAGAAGCTATAGCCCCTTACTTCATCCACTCCTCCTTAAGACACACCAAGCACTGCTCCACCACATCCATTGACAGGTTCTCGTTACTCAGAGCAGCTTCGATCTTGTTCAGGATCGTCAGTCCCACTGCGGGAGATAAAGCATCCGGTAACAAGACATTTATATGCAGCTCTGGAGAAGAGTAGGACAGAGTTATAGATTGAGGCATCAAGATGCCAACGGACAGTGTAAGAATAACTATATGTAAATCTCATCTCCAAGATGCTCACCCCTGTCGGTGGCTACTGGGCTCCCACTTGTCACCACAAATTCATACTTGCTGAGCGGCTCATCATCTACAAACAAGACTGGGTAAAGGTTGGATCCTGGAGCTGTGCGGACATCAATCATGACTGCAAATTCTGTCAAGGCAAAATAAGGCATTACTGGTACCATGTATAACACATACTAGTAGTTATTAGGAAGTTATAGTACCAGTGTTTCCGGTGGCGACACACAGCTCTGCTACATGCACGTCATACACACACAGCTCTGTTACATTGCTTTCGCATATGAGCTGCATGTGATTTATGAACTTCAGCAGCTCGCTGAGGAGACATGTTGACTCGCAGCTTTCGCATTTCACCTGCATGTGTTTGACAAACTTCAGCTGGTGGCTGAGGTGAAATCATGGCTTATCGCTGTGTCATGTAAGCTGCATTAGCTTCACGGTGGCATTGAACGCTCTGTGGTGGCATGCTTGCACGACAGCAACGGTTTTTTTAACCACAGGGCAACAGTTCACGATTAGATGAAGGCTGGACTGGGGGGGGGGGGGGGGGGGGGCATTAGCACTTGAGAGAGTCTCCACACAGGTGTGCAGCTGTCTCATAACCAGCTACAAACCGCCAGACTGAGTACTGCTTTATCCATAGCAACTAAGGCCATGGGGCTTTATAGGGGATGTAGTCCGCCCATAATCCCTCATTCAGCTCAGAGACCATGTGACTAATCACATAACGGTGACATCAGGAGTCCTGTCAGCACACGAGGTATGATGTGTAAACTTGTGAGGTGTCATTTATTGGAGTCTCCCCACAGGTGTCCAGCTGTCTCACAACCAGCTACAAACTTCCAGATTGAGTACTGCTGTATCCATAGCAACTGAGGCAGCAGGGGTTTGTGGGGGATGTAGTCTGCCTATAATCCCTCATTCAGTGCACAAGGGTAAAGGAGCTGTGATGACGTCACCGTCATGTGATCAGGGAGCGGAGCTAAGAGCCAGTAACTGACATCACAGGTGGTGTCAGGCTCTGCATGTAATTCACACAACACATACACATGGATTGACAGACAAGTGGTCGTCAGCACTTTGATTGAGGGGGTAATGCCAACCTGAGGGTATAATGCCAGTACAGGGCAGTCACCATTTTCTGAGCGGAACAATTACTTATGAAAACGCAGTCAGAATTTTTTGATGATCACAAGATTCATTGCGAGTTGCCACAATCTTACCATGACTGCAGAAAACACAGTTACGCCCTACTGGCTCTGCTACATCCTTAGGTCTCTAGTTTATAAACTGTTGGGCATAACGCTCACCAGAGGATTGCACATGTGAGGGGATCTCCGCCTGGGGGCTCAGTCCCAGGAAGTTACACCTATAGGCATCTTCGTACTTCTCACTGTAGGAGATCACACGGACACAGCCCACAGGTAGCATGGCCTGAGATACGGAAGAAGAAACGATCAAGGTGGTGGTAAGGTATCCCATGTAACCTAGCATATAGATAGATATCTATCAGCTGCACTTACCTGCAGGACATCAAACGCAGACTGGATGAGTTCTCGGTCTTGTCCCTTCCAGATAACCTGATTTCCCATTAGTATGTGCCAGGCCAGCATGCGGAAGGCAGAAGCACCGAGCACCTGGATGCAAACAGGACACAAATACTGTCATTAGTACAGAATAGTGACCAGGGGTCGGCCCCGTTGTGTGCAGAGTCCGGCCGGACTATCTCTGCCTGGAGAACATGAATTGGTTTCTTTTATTGGGGACTCCACATTTACTGGTCCATCAGAGACGTTGTCAGTGGTTTTAAACGCAGGAGTTATTGCCTCATTGGGGGCGTTTTTTACTTCTCAAGGGGGCGGCGGAACGAAAAGGGGCGTCGGGGGCGTTCTGACGTTTGCTTTGTTGATTTTTTTTTCGTCTAGTAACTATATTTTTCTAAAAAATTAGTAGTGATACCTCGGTTTTCGTTGAGAATTAGAGATGAGCGAGCATACTCGTTAAGGACAAATACTCGAGCGAGTATCATCCTTTTTGAGTATCTGCCTGGTCGTCCGCAAAGATTCGGGTGCCGGCGGGGGTGAGCGGTGGGTTGCGGGAGTGAGCAGGGGGGAGCGGGGAGAGATCTCAATACGAGCTCTGTCAGTTTCCAAGTCTTCAAGAAATTGCACGCGAAGACGGAGACAAATTTCAAGATGCAGACCTAGACGTTCTTGCTCACACCTCAAACAAGCCAGGTTTCATGATCTATGTACCCTTCAAATACCAACATGGGTACTCAATCCATTTTCAGCAGATGCAGGAGAATTTCATCCCAGATTACAAGGGCAGTTGACAGACTTGAAACCCGATAGCGAAGCCCAAGAACTTTTCCTACAATGCGGCTATGAATGTTTTTGGGTAGAAGTGAAGAATTCCTATCCTAGGGCAGGAAGTTAAGTTGCTCGTGTTAGAGTTCCATCTACGTACTTAGTGGAGAGGGGCTTCAGCGCGGTTCAGCAGCTCCTGACAAACTTCAGATATGCGTAAGGGGCGACTTGAGACTGCAATCGATGAAGCTAGAACCAGATATCGCGAAATTGGCGTCCGCTCATCAGTGCTGAGCAAAAGTTTTAGGTAGGTGTGAAAAATACTGCAGAGTAGGAACGCCCTCAAAAATAGATGTGTTAATAGTTTATTTTTTCAATCAACACAATGCAAAGTGACTGAACAAAAGACTGTGGGGCCAAATCATCACTTCCTGGACTCCTTGTTCTTCTTAATGCTTAAGATAGTTCTTAATGACATGTCTGTACATTTGGCATTCTTGTCGTGTGGCAGAATAAATTTGGAGCCAATCATACGTCTCCTTGATGGATTTCTCAACATTGAGGACACCAATAATCCTGAGTAATACCAAACTCAACTTGCTGAAATGCAGCCCCTAGAAACTTCCACCATGTTTCACTGCAGACAGCCATTATTGTACCGCTCTCCACCAGGCTTCACTGCTGCCTGCAGACACTCATTATTGTACCGCTCTCCACCAGGCTTCACTGCTGCCTGCAGATGCCCATTATTGTACCGCTCTCCACCATGCTTCACTGGTACCTGCAGACACTCATTATTGTAGTGCTGTCCACCATGCTTCACTGCAGGCAGTCATTGTACCGCTCTCCACCATGCTTCACTGCTGCCTGCAGACGGCCATCATTGTACCGCTCTCCACCATGCTTTACTGCTACCTGCAGACACTCATTATTGTACTGCTGTCCCCCATGCTTTAGTGCAGTCTGCAGAAACTCATTATTGTACCACTCTCCACCATGCTTCACTGCTTGCAGACACTCATTATTGCACCACTCTCCAACATGCTTCACTGCTGCCTGCAGACACCCACTATTATACCGCTCTCCAGCATGCTGCACTGCAGCCTGCATACAGAAACTCATCAGTCTAGAGCACCTGCTGCCATTTTTCTGCCCCCTTAGTTCCTAGGTTTACGTGCATATTTGAGTCACTGATCTTGTTTCTACATCAAAGGTAGGGTCAGACTTCTCCGAGTAGATGGGTGTACCTGCGTCTGACTGGTTTCTACTAATTCTGAGCGGATGGCACTACTAGACATGATGGGGGAACTTAACTAAGCTTGGCTCTTTCGACACCAGGCTTGGTACAAATTTCTTCCAGCGCACTGTGTGCTTAATACATGAAAAGGCCTCTTCATGTATTAAATGCATCCCCGGCACCTGATCAGTATAACTACCTTGTTTCTGTGCTCAGTCTTGCCATGGTGTATAACCTGTGACATGAAACTGTCTTCCACAACCTCACCATTGTAGCAGAGTTATTCTGTTCCTCGCCCACTTTTAAGCCTCCTACACAGCTGTTTATTTTTCAACTTCTACATGAAAATGATGATTATTAGCACCTGTTTGGTATAATTGGTTAATCATACACCTGACTATAATCCTACAACATCCCTGACTGTGTGCAAGTGTACCAAGAGGAACTGATGCTGTTCTGAAGGTAAAGGGTGATCACACTAAATACTGACTTTACATTTCTCTTTGGATCACTCACTTTGCCTTTTGTTAACTGACAAAAAAAGTTCACGTTTATATTTTTAAAGGAATTCTTACTTTGCAGCATTTTTGCACATTTGTCTAAAACTATTGCACAATTATGTATACTGCAGTCACTTCCACGCAGTGCAGCCTTCTGTCTGATACTTATCAGGCGTCATCATGATTTATATATTTCTCCCTGCTTTCTCTTCATTTATGCTTTGCTAGTAATCCCATAATGCATCAGTACAGAATCACATGACCAGCCAGTAACTGTAATAGGAGTTTCTGCTCCTCCCTATAATGAGCCTGTGTGGAACAGTCCATGTAATTTCATCACACAGGAGGTGCTGGTGACTGAGATAATGACTCCTGGAGAGAACAGAAGGACAAATAATTTCCAGCTGGTCACAATGAGATCACATGACCCACCTGACAAGAAGGTCTCCAGGAAGTTTCATATAGAAAAGGATAACTAAACAAGGTAATACAAGTCAACTTATATATACTGGTTACATAAAAAAGAAAAAAAAAAGTTCTCACATTTTACTGGAGTGGCCCTTTAAGCTAATGACAAATCAGCAATGTTGGGAGATATAGCTCGGGAGTGACAGACAGAGAGGAAGTAGCTAACTTTTCCAACTTGGACTATATACTAAAGCTGGCATATGATCAGAAGACTGGAAAACTGGGAAAATAAGGATTCTGAATCTGGCACCCAATGCCGCCAAGCCAGGGCAATAACATAAATGATCAGATGCATGGCAGTACAGCGGATTGCTTGTACACTGGATATAACCGCTCAAGTTACCTGTCTCATGTGCCGCAGAGACCGGAACACAGCTGTCCTCCGCATGTTCCAGCTGCAATCCGACAGGGTAGAGGAATCTGTATGGCATTTGGACAGCTCTCTTCCCTCCAGAACTTCAGGCTGGGGTCGGGGTCGACCCTCCTCTTCCTCATGACTCTCCCAGGCCGCACACTCTTCTTCCAAGTCTGCAGGAAAATGAAACCCAAATCATATGAATGAACTTATTAAGATTCTCAAGTGCATAACTGCCAGCACACAGTCTCTGGAAGCCCTGGTGACATCCAGAGGCCCTGGCGACCCGGCGACCTCCAGAGGCCCTGGCGACCCGAAGACATCGCACCCATTTGTTTGTGGTATATTGATATCTGGAGCTCCCAGTCTTCTGTAGCACAGCGGTAACTGCAGCTCCCTGGTGGTTCAGCAATGCGCACCGCAGCAGCTCCTACCATAGTTTCTTACATACCAATAAGTGGGTGATCTCACATACCTGCTTGCTTCTCCATCTGCACCAACGTATCTTCTGTGGGGGCTCCCTCCAGTAGCTTCTCTGTCAGGCGACAACCACAAGCCTTCAGTAACCTGCCAAAAACCTTGTCAGGTTATACCACAATACCAAATAAGACGATGCAAGCAGAGGATCAGCATTAACATCCGAAGTTCACGATACATCAGCCCGAACCTTACATATGACTTGGAGTGGAGTTCATCTCCACGATTATTAGTCCAGCATAGTAGATACAATGCATAGGCGGATACAGCAGTTCCTTTCCCATTCCTATGTATTGTGGACTTGACAGCCGATTACCCCGGTGAAAAGAGCTAAAAGGTGGATCCTATATTTGGCAATGAAATGATTAGCCATGCATTAGCCGTCAAATCTCCCTCCGTGTCACATAGACTATATATACACTAAGTGAACACTACACGTCTGCTAGATAAAAAAGGTGTCTACCTCAAAAAGAAAGGCCCCTTAAAAATTTGAAAAAAAACTTTTGGCCCCCTAGTTGCCTACTCCTGGGGGCTATGTGAATTTTGGTGCGGATTTCAGCTCCTCATTTGAAGGAGTGAGATCCACATCCGTTGGTGAAGATTTGTCGCTGCGGAGATTCTGCAGCCAATCTGCCATATGTGTTCATACATACACTAAGGCACATTGTAAGGATTTGCAATTCAAGTCACCCCCACATCGATGCCACGATCAGCATGTGAATATTCAAGCACACGGTGATATCAGAAGCGGTTCATAAAGCACCTTTATATTCAGGTGAGCGGATCGCAGCCTAGAAGAAATTACTAAACATTTTTGACGTAAACCAACGAGACTAATAATTACCAGGCGAAGGACGTGTGCAGACAGGCCCATAAGTTATCATCATTGGTAAGGGATGTCAGGGATCGAGCCGCATTGCCATTTCTCTGGTGTAAGAATGGTGTGAACGCGGTGTTAATCCGAAGAGGGCGCTGAGGACACCCAAACTGTTCTGCTTCAAACACCTGCAAAATATAGTAGACCTGTATTCTCCTGGAAATGTAAACGGGTGTGATGGAAGAGGGGAGGGGGGGAAATCTCTGACACCCACACAAGTTTTGGGGTGTGCTTTTCTTACTTTAAATGCCTTGCCTTGAAGTTCATCTATGACCCCTCTGATCTTGGACAACAAGAAGGGCCAGGAGTTGATCAGGTAGATCCTGTCCATCATGACGACGATGATGCTGTACCAGCGCTGAAACCCCCGGGCGAGGCTATCCTTGATGAAGAATGTGTGGCTGAAGACAAACCCGTGCTGCTCATCCCCAAAAAAGATGGGACCTTCCCTGCCAGGGCACACCTAGGCGACAAAAGCCATATTCATGGAAATGACCACTTGGCTTTGACACAAAAGCAGGAGCCAATCTTAAGAATATGCAGCCCCTATTTTATTGTTCCACTGCTTCTATAAAACATCTCAGAGTAAAAACAAAAATAGATAAACACTGTCTATTTGTGTATACAAATCTTAACCCCTTAGTGACAAAGCCAAATTTTGGGTATCTGACAAGTGTCACTTTAACATAGAATAACTCCGTAAAGGTTTTGCATATCCAAGTAATCCTGACATTGTTTTTTCTCCACATGTTGTACTTCATTTAGGTGGTAAAAATAGACCGATAGAATTTGTGTATATTTATTAAAAGCGACAAAAATCGGGAAAATTTTGAAAAAAAAAAATTGTCATTTCAACTGCAATATCTCAAATATGTTCAAACATACTGAACACATTTCTGATAAGATATATATTTCCATCAGTTTACGTTATTCTGAATGCACATTGGAAAAACTAGTCTTTTTTACCCATTTAGGAGACGTACAAATTTAACATGAAATTTTGAGGAATATTTTGTTTTCCTGCACCAAGCCAAGGTTGCAAAGGCTCATAGGTGTCAGAATGATAGATACCCCCATAACTGACCCTATTTTAAAAAGCATACCCGTCAATGTATTCACTGAGAGGGGTCATGAGTATTTTGACCGCAGTTTCTTTTCCGGAGTCAATACAATTGGATAACTGCGATCTTGTGACCAGGTGTCGCATATCACAGCTCCCCATGACAGTTCCAGGTTGTCGGCTACCTCTGGCAGCAAACAGCAGAGAGCTGTCACATCCACAGCCCCCGGGGCTTTAATCCCTAGGGCGAGCGTGTTTTTACAGCCCTAAGGATTAAAGCCCACTTACTCAGGACGTAAAAAGCAACAGGGTGGTCACTAAGGGGTTAAACAGACCTGTGTGTCTTCATAGCAAGACTACAAACAAACCCTGTGGAGTCTGATCATGCCGTCATGAGTTACTCTCTCCCCTCTGATTTCTCTTCTGCGATCTGCAGATGAGGCAAATGGAATGGATTCTCTAGCCACAGCAACACATAGGCCTGCATAGGAGCTGTATACACAAGATAGTAGACAATTTTTTTCTCCCCATACAAAACTTATGAGGACATCACTCTTATTACCTCACAGCTTAAGCTGCGCACACAAGCCTGCCGCACAATACTGAAGAGCTGCGGATGGTTGGGGTGCTGGTGGCTGACGTATTTAATGGAGGTCTCCTTATCATGACTGATGTACCCAGGATGGCCAACATCCAAAGACCGGCAGCCCTAAATTAGCGGAAAAAAAGGTAAGAATAAATGCAAGAATATAACTACTGTAATACTGCCCCCTATGTGCAAAAATAACTACTACTATAATACTGCCCCCCATATGTACAAGAATATAACTACTATAATACTGCTCCCTATGTGCAAAAATAAATCTACTACTATAATACTGCCCCCCTTATGTACAAGAATATAACTACTATAATACTGCCACTATGTGCAAAAATAAATCTACTACTATAATACTGCCCCCCTTATGTACAAGAATATAACTACTATAATACTGCCCCCATATGTACAATAATAAAACCACTATAATACTGCTCCTATATACAAGAATATAACTACTATAATACTGGTCCCTATGTACAAGTATATAACTACTATAATACTGCCCCCTATGTACAAGAATATAACTACTATAATACTGCCCCCTATGTACAAGAATATAACTACTATAATACTGCCCCCTATGTACAAGAATATAACTACTATAATACTGCCCCCTATGTACAAGAATATAACTACTATAATACTGCCCCCTATGTACAAGAATATAACTACTATAATACTGCCCCCTATGTACAAGAATATAACTACTGTAATACTGCCCCTATATGTACAAGAATATAACTACTATAATACTGCCCCCTGTGTACAAGAATATAACTACTATAATACTGCCCCCTGTGTACAAGAATATAACTACTATAATACTGCCCCTTGTGTACAAGAATATAACTACGATAATAATGCCCCCTATGTACAAGAATATAACTACTATAATACTGCCCCCTATGTACAAGAATATAACTACTATAATACTGCCCCCTATGTACAAGAATATAACTACTATAATACTGCCCCCTATGTACAAGAATATAACTACTATAATACTGCCCCCTATGTACAAGAATATAACTACTATAATACTGCCTCCTATGTACAAGAATATAACTACTATAATACTGCCTCCTATGTACAAGAATATAACTACTATAATACTGCCCCCTATGTACAAGAATATAACTACTATAATACTGCTCCTATGCACAAGAATATAACTACTATAATACTGCTCCCTATGTACAAGAATATAACTACTATAATACTGCTCCTATGCACAAGAATATAACTACTATAATACTGCTCCCATGCACAAGAATATAACTACTATAATACTGCTCCTATGTACAAGAATATAACTACTATAATACTGCTCCTATGAACAAGAATATAACTACTATAATACTGCTCCCTATGTACAAGAATATAACTACTATAATACTGCTCCCTATGTACAAGAATATAACTACTATAATACTGCTCCTATGTACAAGAATATAACTACTATAATACTGCTCCTATGTACAAGAATATAACTACTATAATACTGCCTCCTATGTACAAGAATATAACTACTATAATACTGCCCCCTATGTACAAGAATATAACTACTATAATACTGCTCCTATGCACAAGAATATAACTACTATAATACTGCTCCCTATGTACAAGAATATAACTACTATAATACTGCTCCTATGCACAAGAATATAACTACTATAATACTGCTCCCTATGTACAAGAATATAACTACTATAATACTGCTCCTATGTACAAGAATATAACTACTATAATACTGCTCCTATGAACAAGAATATAACTACTATAATACTGCTCCCTATGTACAAGAATATAACTACTATAATACTGCTCCTATGTACAAGAATATAACTACTATAATACTGCTCCTATGTACAAGAATATAACTACTATAATACTGCCCCTATGTACAAGAATATAACTACTATAATACTGCCCCCTATGTACAAGAATATAACTACTATAATACTGCCCCCTATGTACAAGAATATAACTACTATAATACTGCTCATATGTACAATAATATAACTACTATAATACTGCCCCCTATGTACAAGAATATAACTACTATAATACTGCTCGTATGTACAAGAATATAACTACTATAATACTGCCCCCTATGGACAAGAATATAACTACTATAATACTGCAACCTATGTACAAGAATATAACTACTATAATACTGCCCCCTATGTACAAAAATATAGCAACTATAATACTGCCTCCTATGTACAAGAATATAACTACTATAATACTGCCCCTTATGTACAAGAATATAACTTGTATAATACTGCCCCTATGTACAAGAGTATAACTACTATAATACTGTCCCCTATGTACAAGAATATAACTACTATAATACTGCCCCCTATGTACCAGAATATAACTACTATAATACTGCTCCTATGTACAAGAATATAACTACTATAATACTGTTCCTATGTACAAGAATATAACTACTATAATACTGCCCCCTATGTACAAGAATGTAACTACTATAATACTGTCTCCTATATACAAGAATATAACTACTATAATACTGCCCCCTATGTACAAGAATATAACTACTATAATACTGCCCCCTATGTACAAGAATATAACTACTATAATACTGCCCCCTATGTACAAGCATATAACTATTATAATACTGCCCCCTATGAACAAGAATATAACTACTATAATACTGCTCCCTATGTACAAGAATGTAACTACTATAATACTGCTCCTATGTACAAGAATGTAACTACTATAATACTGCCCCCTATGAACAAGAATATAACTACTATAATACTGCTCCTATGTACAAGAATATAACTACTATAATACTGCCCCTATGTACAAGAATATAACTACTATAATACTGCCCCCTATGTACAAGAATATAACTATTATAATACTGCCCCTATGAACAAGAATATAACTACTATAATACTGCCCCCTATGAACAAGAATATAACTACTATAATACTGCTCCCTATGAACAAGAATATAACTACTATAATACTGCTCCCTATGAACAAGAATATAACTACTATAATACTGCCCCCTATGTACAAGAATATAACTACTATAATACTGCCCCTACGTACAAGAATATAACTACTATAATACTGCCCCCTATGTACGAGAATATAACTACTATAATACTGCCCCCTATGTACAAGAATATAACTACTATAATACTGCCCCCTATGTACAAGAATATAACTACTATAATACTGCCCCCATGTACAAGAATATAACTACTATAATACTGCCCCCTATGTACAAGAATATAACTACTATAATACTGCCCCCTATGTACAAGAATATAACTACTATAATACTGCCCCCTACGTACAAGAATATAACTACTATAATACTGCCCCTACGTACAAGAATATAACTACTATAATACTGCCCCTACGTACAAGACTATAACTACTATAATACTGCCCCTACGTACAAGAATATAACTACTATAATACTACCCCTATGTACAAGAATATAACTCCTATAATACTGCCCCTATGTACAAGAATATAACTCCTATAATACTGCTCCCTATGTACAAGAATATAACTACTATAATACTGCCCCTATGTACAAGAATATAACTACTATAATACTACCCCTATGTACAAGAATATAACTACCATAATACTGCCCCCTATGTACAAGAATATAACTACTATAATACTGCCCCCTATGTACAAGAATATAACTACTATAATACTGCCCCCTATGTACAAGAATATAACTACTATAATACTGCCCCCTATGTACAAGAATATAACTACTATAATACTGCTCCTATGTACCAGAATATAACTCCTATAATACTGCTCCGTATGTACAAGAATATAACTACTATAATACTGCTCCTATGTACAAGAATATAACTACCATAATACTGCCCCCTATGTACAAGAATATAACTACTATAATACTGCCCCCTATGTACAAGAATATAACTACTATAATACTGCCCCCTATGTACAAGAATATAACTCCTATAATACTGCTCCCTATGTACAAGAATATAACTCCTATAATACTGCTCCATATGTACAAGAATATAACTCCTATAATACTGCTCCCTATGTACAAGAATATAACTACTATAATACTGCCCCTATGTACAAGAATATAACTACTATAATACTACCCCTATGTACAAGAATATAACTACCATAATACTGCCCCCTATGTACAAGAATATAACTACTATAATACTGCCCCCTATGTACAAGAATATAACTACTATAATACTGCCCCCTATGTACAAGAATATAACTACTATAATACTGCCCCCTATGTACAAGAATATAACTACTATAATACTGCTCCTATGTACCAGAATATAACTCCTATAATACTGCTCCGTATGTACAAGAATATAACTACTATAATACTGCTCCTATGTACAAGAATATAACTACCATAATACTGCCCCCTATGTACAAGAATATAACTACTATAATACTGCCCCCTATGTACAAGAATATAACTACTATAATACTGCCCCCTATGTACAAGAATATAACTCCTATAATACTGCTCCCTATGTACAAGAATATAACTCCTATAATACTGCTCCTCTATGTACAAGAATATAACTACTATAATACTGCCCCCTATGTACAAGAATATAACTACTATAATACTGCTCCATATGTACAAGAATATAACTCCTATAATACTGCTCCCTATGTACAAGAATATAACTCCTATAATACTGCTCCATATGTACAAGAATATAACTCCTATAATACTGCTCCATATGTACAAGAATGTAACTACTATAATACTGCCCCTCCAGTGTCTGTACATCCTACTTACCTCACACATATCCGATTTCTTGAGCCTGGGGCTGTTGGACTCGGCACTGGCACCATCTGCAGGGCTGTGACAACGGATCCTACTGCTCATCTGAATTCCTCCTTCTTCCTCTTCCCCCTGCTCCCCTGGACCCAGGCTATTTCCGCAGGCAGCCCCCTGAGGAAGGGGTAAATGTAGAGCTTCAGTGCAAAACAGGGTGCGGGGTCCATGGAGCTCACAGAAGTGGCACAGAGCTACGATGGCGTTCATGGTACTTGGTGGGCAGGAGTCAGTTTACAGCCATCTGTCGTCCCGTACAGTAGTCGGCGACCAGATTCACCTCCTCACATGCAGGTCATTATCCTAAGAGAAGTAAACACATACAAGGAGGATGAGCGGTAAGCAGACAGCGGCCTAAAGGGCCCCGTCTAAAGCACCGGATAGTAACTTCTGGTGCTGTTGAGTGATGTCACAGGGTGATGTCATTTTTATACTCACCCACTGAAGTCCATGCAGCTCCCAAAAATGTGACTCCTTTCAGAGTCCCATGCGTGTGTTCTGCTATAGAAGTCTATGGGAGAGCGCACACAGCACTGTGACAAGAGTCACATTTTCATGCACTGCTCGGACTTCAGCAGCGGGCACCGCTGGAACCACATGGGTGTAGAAAATACATCACCCAGCTCCATCACCTACCCTAACAGCACCATAAGTTAGTTTATGCAGGCGGCAGGTTCCCTTTAAATAGCAAATCTCTGCCCTTACTGTAGAGAATCCCTCCCGTCACCAGTGGGAGCAGTCCTACACATTCCCAGGGGTTTCCTGTGTTATGTTTAAGACCCGATTGTGTATAGATTTGATATAACTTCAATGTATAAAATTGGAGCGCCCTCTAGTGGTGGCTACAGGCAGACTGAATTTTATCATTTAAAGGGGTCATGGTTGTGCCAAGTTCAAAGGTTATTCCCTAACCACATGATAGGGGATACATGTGTTGTTGGTGCTGGTCTGACCGCTGGGACCCCCACTGATTCCGAGAATGGGGGTCCTGTTCTTACAAATTGCACCAGCAGCATTACACCAAACATTTAGCACAACTGCCCATATGAATCCCCCCCACTCCCATAGTACTTACCTTGCTCCTGTCCCTGCACCTTGCTAGTAGTGATCCTGGGGGGCCCTGCAGAGAGTCCCCCGCCAATCATGCAGTTATAGCTGGCCACAGGCTAGATCAAGCCCATTCTATAGTGTTGGGGCACTACAAATCCCAGCAGACCTGGCTATACAAACCTCCAACCCCCCCGAGCCTGTCAATCCGCCATGTTTACATCACATGATAGCCCCCGCCTTCCGTTTCTTTGGACGATCGTAAGTGTCGGAGTTTAAAGGGGGAAATTAAAAATTTGCACGGACCGAGAAATGACTTCTACCTAACTGCATTCATAGGATATTCACGGTACACGGTGCGAGATGGTTGTAGTTACTTGCGAGAAGTGAAAATGAAGGTCGAAAGTGAAAAACTGTCCTCCTGTACATCCCCACGCAAAGCACAGAGATGGTTTAACCCAAAACTCAGGTTTCGGCACGGGATAGGTCAGCTGATGCAGTCACATGACTCCTCCCCCTCCACGTGCTGGGATGTGTCAGAGACTGTCACTGGCCGCTGAGACAGAGCTGCGCTGCGCTGCACTGCGCATGCGCTGTCAACATCGCGACGAAGAGAGAACTTGATTGTTCTGCGGCTTGTAGAAGGGAAAAGAAATCCCTCGCTGCACTTAGCGCATCAGGCCTGTTTTTGGCGGGACGAGTTGTATTTTTTTTTAATGGCACTATTTTTGGGGACATCTAATGTATTTAGCGTTACATCTAATTAATCCATGTCACTTTTTTTGTGCTACAGCGGAAGATAGCATGACCAGACGGCTTCCATTGACTGCAATGGAAGCCGTCCGCGGCAAATAGAGCATGCCGCGGGTGAGAACGGGTGAATTCCACGGTGGAATTCTGCACCGTGAGCATCGAGCTATTAGGCTCAATAGAACCTAATAGCTGCGGGCAACACAGCGGATTTCCGCCGCGAATTACGCGATGCAAATCCGTCCGTGGGAAGGAGGCCTTAGTCTTCCTTTATCCCATTTTTGGGACCGTCTGACATTTTGATCACCTTATATTCCATTTTTTTCTACATGCAGGATTAACATCTGCAAATATGGCCTTTAAAAACAAACTGCAACTAGGGGTATAAATAATCTAAAATGAGGTTTTCTTTGTTTCGGCAGAAAGATCAAGATAAACATTTAGGCCTCAAGTCCACGGGGAAAATGAGGCCCGCCGCTGATTCTTCATGCAGAATCCCACAGCTGGTCCCTACTTTCCTGCGGACAGGATGCTAAAAAAAGATTCTTACCTGTCCGGACGCTGCGGATCTGCCCGCCGGATCTTCTTTCTTCAGCCCGGCGGATGTACTCGGCCCACCGGAAGCATGCCGCGCGCATGCGCCGGGCACTCCATTTTTTTTTTTTTTGAACTCCTGGTCTCCCATGCCCAGCGAGCAGAAATTCAGGCGCGGGTGTGCCATGGATCCGGACGGCTTCCATAGGCTTCAATGGGAGGCATCCCTGCGGGAGACCCGCACGAAAATGGAGCATGTCACATTTTTTTCCCCACACACGCAATCTGCGCCTGAAGGGAAAATGACATCCGCAGGTATTTAACTACCTGCAGGTGTCCAATGCATCCCTATGGGGCGCGGATCACGCTGCGGGAGAACTGCTGCGGATTTTAAATGACAATGATCCCGTGGACATGAGGCCTTAGTTTCCCTGTCAGCAGGGGTACCTGGGGCTTTTTTGTGGGAGACGTTGTACTTGTTCACATAGGTCACACCAAACACCATGAGAGCACTGTTGTGGGGAAGGGCTTATTTTGACTAAATTTAAAAAAAAAAAAAAAAAAAAAATTGTATTTTTCAACTGAATTGTGTCCCTGTTGGGGATTCATCGTTCCCAAGTCCTGATCCTTGTTATAATACACTGCCAGACTACAGTATTGCAGTGTATATTAGCAAATGATGTTCAGGCAGAGGCGGAGGCACATGGTCCACTATAGATCACAGACTTAGAGACCATCTTTAAGGCTCCAGCTACTAGAACAACCCACTGCTGCCCCGCCCATTGCAATTGCTGAGAGAAGAGGGAACTCCTTGCCTTTGTCAGCCTTTTACATGCCACGGTCATATTGACCACGGCATGCAAAGGGTTAAACACCTGGGGTCAGAACTTTGTTGGTCTTCTCTTCATGCCAGGATGCGCTTTACTACCATAATCTGCTATAGCCGGAGGTGCTCATCAGACAGGCGATCCCCTAAGACCTCTCATGGAACAGCATCATAGTTAAAGGGGTTGTCCCGCGGCAGCAAGTGGGTCTATACACTTCTGTATGGCCATATTAATGCACTTTGTAATGTACATTGTGCATTAATTATGAGCCATACAGAAGTTATAAAAAGTTTTATACTTACCTGCTCCGTTGCTGGCGTCCTCGTCTCCATGGTGCCTACTAATTTTCGGCCTCTAATGGCCAAATTAGCCGCGCTTGCGCAGTCCGGGTCTTCTGCAGTCTTCTATGGGGCCGCTCGTGTAGAATGCCGGCTCCGTGTAGCTCCGCCCCGTGCCGATTCCAGCCAATCAGGAGGCTGGAATCGGCAATGGACCGCACAGAAGCCCTGCGGTCCACGGAGACAGAGGATCCCGGCGGCCATCTTCAGCAGGTAAGTATGAAGACGCCGGACCGCCGGGATTCAGGTAAGCGCTGTGCGGGTTGTTTTTTTAACCCCTGCATCGGGGTTGTCTCGCGCCGAACGGGGGGGGGGGGGGGGGGGGGTTAAAAAAAAAAAAAAAAAAAACCGTTTCGGCGCGGGACAACCCCTTTAAAGGAGTTTCCCCACAGGACAGATGGTCTGCCCGCTGCCCATGACATATGCCAATTCCTTCTAGCCAATGGATTGGTGGCTCACAAGTGGCAAGACCACCTCCCAATTCACTTTTCTGGGGCGGAGGGAGAGCGCCATAGGCAATGAACAGAGCGGATTGTTCTCCGGTCCGAAGGCGCAGCAGGCAGACCCCACACAACTTTTACAGCATGTTCCGGCAGATGACACGGTGCGGCAATTCTTTTAGAGACATTGTGGTTTCCTACAGACTTCTATACAGGGCAAAAGAAAAGACTTTAAGGTGTTCTGTGCGCCAATGAGCCATCAATGGAGCAAGACACGGCACACAGCGGCAACCCTCCCCTCATCTCACACCATAAGCCGGTCTGTATTACTATTGGAATCACCAACTATAAAACCATTCCTACAGCCGATGGCCACGTGACCATCTCATCTCATCTGATTCTAGACCAACTAGACGCTACAGCAAGTGGTGATGGTCAAGTAATAAGACGGTACAGGCGGCATTTTCTGTTTTCTACAAGCCCATCTTTTCTAACGTGAACCC
Organism: Eleutherodactylus coqui; assembly: GCF_035609145.1. Lineage (NCBI taxonomy): Eukaryota > Metazoa > Chordata > Amphibia > Anura > Eleutherodactylidae > Eleutherodactylus > Eleutherodactylus coqui. The sequence goes on along the minus strand of NC_089844.1, from coordinate 150,154,740 downwards.
CTGAAATACTTCCAGACATTCGCAATGTACACCGAATGAGGTTTATTAGAGCCGGCGCTTCCCTGTATGGAAAATAGGCCTGTGACCACGGATGCAGCATAGTGACAAGTTTTCTGTGGAGCCACATTAGATGTTGGAATCACTCAGATTGCTGGATTTTCCTAAGGCCGGGTCATCGGTTCTAAACTAGTAGGGATTTCATTGCCAAGCTTATGGAGTTTTGGCATGTTGCGGTGCAGAGCGTATACAGAGAATAGCGTGATCAGGGCAAGACATTCAGCAGAAGGGGATCCTGTGAATGGTAACAACTCTGACAAAAGGGGTCAGAGGAGGATGTAAGGAATCTCTCAGCAGGCACAAGAGTAGCCAAATACAACACTGGTGCGCTAAATAATGTGTCCAAATATGCAACTAACCGTTCCTTAGCATGGATGGGCTAAAACAGCAGACGACCAGCTCCAGCACCATTGTGTCTAAGAGAAACAGAAATACGAGACTCCAGGGAGCAAAAGAGCTTTTAAAAAAACACGCCTGGTCGAATGAATCCAGATAACTGTTGCCCTGTGCTGATGGGGAGGTCAGAATTTGGCGCAAGCAGCATGAAATTAATGAACCCTTCCCATCAGAACCTCCACCTAATATGCAGTAGCTACAAAAATCTTCCTGTCCGCAGGGTCGGTATTACTACACAACGAATTAATCACCTAGTAGACTCTACGCCACAATGATTTGCTGCATTTCTGAAGGCCAAAGATGGTGCAACATGCTATGAGATTGATGGGGTGGGGGGTGGGGGGGGGGCTAATAAAATGGGCTATTTCATACATGTTAAAGGGGTTGTCCCGCGGCAGCAAGTTGGGTTATACACTTCTGTATGGCCATATTAATGCACTTTGTAATGTACATTGTGCATTAATTATGAGCCATACAGAAGTTATCAAAAGTTATTCACTTACCTGTTCCGTTGCTGGCGTCCTCGTCTCCATGGTTGCCGTCTAATTTTCGCCGTCTAATGGCCAAATTAGACGCGCTTGCGCAGTCCGGGTCTTCTCCTCTTCTCAATGGGGCTCCGTGTAGCTCCGCCCCGTGCCGATTCCAGCCAATCAGGAGGCTGGAATCGGCAATGGACCGCACAGAAGCCCTGCGGTCCACCGAGGGAGAAGATGCCGGCGGCCATCTTCAGCAGGTAAGTAAGAAGTCACCGGAGCGCGGGGATTCAGGTAAGCGCTGTTTGGTGTTCTTTTTTAACCCCTGCATCGGGGTTGTCTCGCGCCGAAAAAAAAAAAACCCGTTTCGGTGCGGGACAACCCCTTTAAGTGTTTCTTATATCCAGTGCTCACCTCCTTTTGCTGTGTACACCAAGACCTAAGCAACAATGAATCCCCACATCGCTATCAGTGTCATCTACAGCAGCGGCACACCACATCCGTGTCATTTACCATATACTCACACAGTGGGGACAGGAGCAACATGTCAGCACATAGAAGTGTCTGAATCCCCTTAAGCTTTCGTGTGTATCAGCTGTCTGCCTACTGCACAAGAGCAAATGAAGGTTCCAGAGACAAATTCACAACAGACTTTATTTGTATAGGTCGTTTTCCGTTCCTCAGTATAACTTTGAACGCATACAGCACTGAGAGAAAAAGAAAGTTTTCATAAATATTGGTTTTCCGTTTTTTTTATTTTTCATTAAATGTCCAGGCATAGAGGTGGTGGCATTTCTACCCAGTTTGTTATCGAAGACGTTGGTTTTTGGGTGGAATTCGGAAAAAAAGGTTTTGCATTGCTGACTATCCATGTTCTGGAGATGTGGGATGCAGGGTCGTCCGCCTTCAAGAATAGCTCGATGGCTTGTTTCCTGAGTCGTCCTCCTGAGAGCCCATGCTCTGCAATTCACAAAAAGCCGGGTTAGAGTACAGAATGACAACTCTGTTTTAGAACAAGTCACCTATATTAGCCTATAATAGAACCTGCATTAAAAGGGTTGTCCCACCAAAGCAGGTCACCCTCAATCCACAAGATATGGAATAACTTGCTGATCAGTGGGGAGGGTGGAGGCAACCATCGAGACCCTCCGAGATGCTGAGAACAGGACTCCCGACATATCCTTCAGGCACCTGGCAATCTGGTGGTCTCACTGAAATTAATGTAGTAGGTATGGATGTGTGACTGCCGCTGCCTTCACTTCTGGACGTGCTGGAGTCCCATGCTCAGTGTGTGTGGTCCCAGCGGTCATCAGCAGATTATTCCCCATCCTGTGGAAAGCAGATGACTTGTTTTTGTAGGACAACCCATTTAAAATAAAAAATGGTGGAACATTTCAATAAACTTTATTGATAAATTCCTGAAGAACCCCTTTATGTCTTTGTGCAATTAATGTCTAAAACAAAGTATTGATCCTGCCTATGGAATGTGCAGGCCATGCTGGGAGCTGTAGTTTCTCCAGTGGGACAGTCTCATACTACAGGCCACAATCAGCTGATTATTACCTTCTGAACAAACTGTGGGTTCACCGTGATTTCTTGATCCATTGCTTTTAATCGATCGTCAAGGTCTATACAGCGTAGCATCTAGACCAGAAACAGAGGGTATAAGAGACCATATAGGCTGGCGGCCATACAAAATACAACCACATGCTCACATAGTAGAGAAAACACAGAAACAGTAGTGACAAGCCAAAGAGTCACAATACTAGATCACTACAGACAAACAATTGCATCCAAAGTGGTTCCCCACCTTAATTCCACATAGCAATGCCTATAATACGTCCACACACACCCATTTTAATGCAAATTGTAATAAACCCAGCCTTCTGTATTTTGGTTCCCAGACATCCCATTAAACGGGAATTGCTGGTGTGCATACTATAGACTGAGCACGGTAATTAATTACCCCATTAAAGGAATTCTGACAGCAGTTTGGCCAATGCAAACCTGCTGACAGATCCACATGGGGGCAGTAGGGAATAAAGATGCCTTCAGTAAATCTGTCGGTCGCTGCATCTTCTAATTCCTGGCATGCGCACACTGCAAGTGCGACTTCCAATCACAAGAGCAAGGGGTTTGGGGTAATCCTGTTTGTCCCACTTCCGGTTGATTCTGCATTGCAGGTCTCATCGCTATAGCTCAGCTATTTTCATCGGCACCAATGAAATGAATGAAGCAGCACCATGTAATATGCGGCCAGGGCGCCTTTCAAAGGAGCCATGATGCAGAAGAAACCGGAAATAGGGCGAACGTGACACCTCACCATCCCTTATTGGGATCGGTGGAGATCCCAGTAGTGCCCCCCCACGGTCAGCTAGTTATTCCCCATCCTCTCACAGGAATGCCCCTTTAACTATCCACAACAAGCATTACTCTATGAATCACTATAGTTATAGTTCTCTGTCTTATGGACCCGTCGATAAAGGAAACAGTAACTCTTACCTCCCACCCCAAGAAGCAGCGACTTACCTCCTGATCAATATTGTGAAGCATAGCAGGATTGTTGTATTTCTCGGGATTATCATGAAAGCACACCATGCCATCCTTCTGATTAATACTTGCAAAGATTTCTCCATCCTCTATCTGAGAAGAGAAAATCTATAGTAAAATATAGAGTAAAAGACATAAAATGTTCAGACTAGGTTTACACTCCAACTCCACAATGTTATGCAGAGGGGGACATGGGAACCCCGTTCTCAGGATTGGGGGTGGGTGGGGTGGGGCTCAGTGGCAAGATCCCCACAGATCAGCAAGTTAACCTCCATCCTGTGGAGAAGCGATAACTTGAGATCCTGGTACAACCCTTTAAAACATTAGTAGTATGAGGCACTGCATGCAGCTCCACCAATGCGTGCTTCAGATAGCAAAGTCATGCAGCCACCTTGGTTTGTCCAAAACAGAAGTGTCTCTTTAATGCGGTTGTCCCATTATAAGAAAAACATTTTTTAAAGAACAGCTGACCATGCCCTAAAACAAAAGCAGCAATACTCACCTCTGATCTCCCCCACCCCAGTAAACAGCACAACAGCTCCAGAACATGCTACCCATGATCTGAGCGTTGATGCCAGGAGAACGGACGGTAACGCTGCAGGTTCCAAATTACTTCTACTGTAAACAGATCATGAGAGCCACAGGAGCCATTGCATCACTTACTGGGGGGGGGGGGGAGGGGGGGGCAGAGGAGAGAGACAGATGAGTATTGCTGCTATTAATTTTAAGTCATGGCCAAGTGTTTTTGTTTTGGTTTTTTAAATACTGAGCCGACCCCTTTAAGACAAGACCAGGTATGTAGTGTAAGAAGGTAGGGCTGTCACCAAATTAGATCCGCAAGGGATCTATGGTGCTGTCAGTTTGGATCATTAGACCCGTGTGACTAGGCCCGATCTTGCACTCGTGTGATTTCAGCCTGAGGCCAGTTTCACATGTGCAGTTTGTGGCCAGGTACACAAGATGATCTCAAAGAGAGAAGTATCAGTCTTAGATGTTCCTTCCCGCTCAAGAAAGTTGCCAGAAAAAAAAAATAAAAAATTTGTTGTGATGCCTGCCTTACACTTCTGGGAAAAAGCTAGAACTTCCAGTTTTAACCCGTTAATTTCCATGGTGTACACAGTTATGTGAGCGGCTAGGGTCGAAATACGGTGCACTGCGATATTTTAAAGTCCCAGAAGTGTGACCTTTGCATCAGATGAACCATTTCTTGCATACATCCATTCTTACCATATACAGAACATATTTTTCAGCCTCTTGAGCACCGGATAGTTGAACTCGACTGGCCATGTCTTGTAATGAAAGCGTTAAGAAGGTCTAGAAGAAGAAAGTCAGGAGAGCAGAATTACAGACATGGAAGTGTATAAAGAACTGGCAGAACATTTACAGTAACGGCTGATTTAGACAACGATTATCGCTCAAAGCCATCGTTTGAGAGATAAATCGTGTCTAACTGCACTGACAGTGACCAGTTTTCGTTAAGCCGTCGCTGATCTTTCAGTATGCTGAAAGATCAGCTATCAGGGATTCACAGCGGAATACAGCTGATACTATTGTTTCAGCTGTATCCCGCTCCCTGAAGACAGGCGGGGTATGAAGAACAGAGCAGTCCAGCTGGGTTCTGCATCCCTCGCTCAGAGCCCTCAGCTGCATAACAGCCAGATGCAGAAGGCAAGAAACCCCCGCTTGTCTTCTGCATCCTACAGTCGGAGCACTCGGCTGTATAACAGACGGGTGCTCCGAGCGGAGAACTTTTGGGTGCAGAAGACAAGCGGCCCCACTTGTCTTCTGCATCCGCCGCTCGGAGCGCAAGGTGATCACTCAATGTTTGAGCGATCACCTTGCGCTAAAAAGCACACAGCGATTATCGCTCAAAAATCATTCAAAAGACTTTTTGAGCAATAATCATTGTCTCTAAACCAGCCTTTAGACCCTTGAAAAGGTGGACTGTTCTACAAGTCGTATAACAAAGCATCCTCAAGACTGCTGCAATGATAGATCAATACACGCTGATTTTACACGTGCGGGAGACAGAGGGTTTGTGCAAGATCATAATGTCTGCTTTCTTCCTGAAACAGCACCACCCTTGTCCACTGGCAATGTGTGGTATTGCAGCTCAGCCACTTTCAACTGAAAAGGGGCAGGGTTGTAGTACCACACAGTCCATTGAGAAAAGGGTCACTGCCTCTGGAAGGCGGCAGCTGTATTTTTATAATCTTAAGGCTACATGCACGAAGTAGTCCAATTTGTGAACTGGGGGAAGAGGGGAAAAAAAAAAAAAAAACAGCCCGAAAAATCAAATGGAAATGGCACATTTAAAAGGATGTATGAACAAAAAAAAAAAAAACCCACACATAATGGCAATCTACATTTGTAAGGAATCCCCTGTGAAACACTTGGAAAAAAAAGTTGGAAAAGTTGCAGAAAACTTCTGACAATCACAAGAACGTCAATATTAGAATTCTTGTGGCGGTCATAATGTTTTTCTCTGTATGGAGATACTGCGGTTGTAGTAAGCCAACATATAAGAGCCACAAACGTAGAGGGCTACAATGTGCAGGCTGTCCATATGCCGCCATTGACATGTGATAGTAAGCCATGAACGTCACTCACTTTGGTAAGCCTCTGTATATTCTTTTTGTATAGGGAGGACAGACATTGTTTCACCAGCCCCATGTTATTGTCTCTGGTAAAGGTCTCGCTGTGTTTGTTCACCAGGTTCCTCAGCTCGGATGGGTTGTTGGATGCGTAGACTTGTGCCAGCTCGTGGTAAGCATTGCTAAGAGGCTGTAAAATAAAAGACATGGGCAGCTCCAAATTGTGCGGCACGAACCCAGTAATACAACCACCTCAACATACATCAGACACTCACCTTAATAAATCTACCAACAATCTGTGAGGTATATTTAGGCAGCGGCTGGACCTTTCCTAAGAGTATCAAAGAAACTAGGATATACTTCTTATAGGATTCCAACATGATGTGACTAACAGCCATGGCCGGCGTCGTGATTGCCTGCAAAACCAAGAAAACAAAACAGAGTTATCTATAATCCAGTTGGTCCAAGATTTCTTGTCCTTCGATAAGTTTGTCCAAGAAAAGACTTGTGCAGGCGGACATTACGTCCAATCTCAATGTGTCCTATATATCACTATGTCCAACCTAGATTTTATCCACTTAGCACCGGTAAAAGGGTTTTTACATAGACTATATGTTCCAGAGGAGAACACATCTTTTCTTAAGTATGGCATAAAGTATCAGCGGCAAAATGTCAAATGTCCTACTGGACGAGGAAAGCAATTGGCTGAAATGTGGATTGGACTAAAGAAATTGGGCGAAGTCTCCTGAAACCATAAATCCATTTATTATACACATAGTATCTTTATGCACTGAAAGGCCCATTTATTAGGGACGTCTTTCACGAATGGCTCTTCCCTATATGGAAATGGTGACCCCAAAGTGAAGCCTAAAAATCAAGTGTTCTGTGGATCAGTTTCAGTGTGAATCCACATTAGATGGAAAAATCCAGCGATCTGAGCGACTTCCAGCGAGGTCCGGTCATCAGTGCTGGACTAGCCGGGGCGTCACTGCCAACAGGGAGGTGGGGGGGGGGGGGGGTGTGTTTCTCATGTATACGGAGAATGGCGTAATCAAGAAAAAAACCCGCTGAAACGGGGTCCTGAAGACAGAAAAACTACTTGTCGCTGAAAGGGGTCAAAGGAGGAAGTCAAGAATTGTTTTGGCAAACAGGCGCTGCAGTCAAACTTAGCCAAATACAAAACCAAAGTGTCTGAACGCACAACTGGCCATTCCTTAATACAGATGGACTAACGGCAGATGACCAGTTCCAGCACCATTATGGCTAAGAGAAACAGAAAAGGGAGACTCCAGGAGGGGAAAAAAAAAAAAACGTGCATCACTGATCAGCGGTAAATCATTTCTATTGCAACACGCTGATGGGAGGGTCAGAATATGGCACAAGCAGTATGAATTGCTGGACGCTTTCTGTCAGTTGGTTGGTGGAGATGGGAATATTTTCTTGGCACACCCTGGCTCCTCTAACAGCTGTGGATGGACGCCATGATGAATTTCTGCAGTTCTAAAGGCCAAAGGAGGAACAACGCACTACTAGATGGCAAGCTCTAATAAAGTGGGCATCCAGTATATCCATTCCATTCACTTCACACATAGAATACATAGATTATATTCCAAATTTCTGGATTAGAGGACTATCGCCATAATTACATATTTTTGTCCTATCTGACATCCTTTGTACCTGCTCATAGAAGTAAAGAGCCCTCTCGAAGTTCTTCAGCCCTGTATATACCATCCCTCCGTAGTAATAGTAGCACAGGAAGGGCCTGGCGTCGTACGCTCCGTTCTCTTTACATATGTCCATCATATCTACATCCAAGTAAGCGAGTGCCGGCTTAAAACATTTCGCTAACAAGCAGAGCTGTGAGAACAAGAGAAAAACTATAAGTCTCAGAACTTCCAAACATACCTGCCAGGAGTGAAAGATCCACAACAGCAGAAATATTAAACCATATCCCCCATTAGTAGATGACAGCTACAATCAGCGACTCTAGCTCAGTTGCATCAGACTACTGTATTGTCCATCCCCCATGCTTTATACTTCTGCTTTTTCACATTAGCTGCTGTACAAGGCGAGCAGATCTCCATTACAGCAGGGACACAATGTGTTACCTGGCAGAGATCTGCATGAATTGAGGTCAGCTGATTTGTATTCATTTGCATCTTGTCTATGGCTTGTCTGAGAACGCAGATTCCTCGTAAAGGCTGGAAATAGGAAAAGGAAGAAAAGGCATGTTAAGTCTGCAGCTGCTTCAAATAACCCTGCATAAAGAGCAAATCCCTAACACGGTTGCTGTAACGCACACTCCTAGCAATCTCCATGCATCACGACCAAGGAGCACACGTTATATTTGGGGTTAAGACCATGTAGCTTCAAGGAACATACACATAGATGTAATACATATGAGGTAGCAGACAGCAAGTCACAGAGTAATAAGGAGCACTTAAAGGGGTATTCCAGGATTTTTTAACCGATGACCTATCCCCTGGATAGTAGTTGATGGACGGGGATCCGTCGCTTGAAACCCCCTTCCATCAGCTGATTGTCCGGCCTGTTGTCAGTGCAGCGGACTGGATATTGTCATCAGTGGTCAGCGTAGGAAGTGCGAGCGCAGACTTCACTTCCATTGAATTCAATGTAAATTCTGTAAGAGCAGGGTGGCACCCCAAATGAGAGCAAAGCCAACACTGCCAGGGAATAGATCAGTTAAAAAAAAACGACAACCGGAATATCCCTTTAAGGGTTTTGTCCATTTATATGAAGCTTTAGGCCTCATGTCCATGGGGAAAATCAGGCCCGCTACGGATTCTCCATGGAGAATCTGCGTTCTCCATTGAGAATCCGTAGTGGGTCCCTCCTGCCCCGCGGACATGAGGGCTGAAAATAAGAATAAACTTACCCGCAGCGGACCATGCAGATCTTCTCTTTGCGGCCGCATCTTCTTTCTTCAGCCGGCGGATGTGCTCGCGCGCATGCGCCAGGCCAAAGAAAGAAGATCCGGCCGAAGAAGAGAAGATCTGCACGGTCCGCTGCGGGTAAGTTTATTCTTATTTTAGGTCTCCCGCAGATCCGGACGGCTTCCATAGGCTTCAATAGAAGCCTGCCGGAGCCGTCCCGGCGGGGGACCCGCACCTAAATGGAGCATGTCATTATTTTTTTTTTTCATGCTCCATATTTTTTTTTAATTCCCTTTTATTGACCATCCGCGGGTATTTATCTACCCGCGGGTGGTCAATGCATCCCTATGGGGTGCGGATCCGCGGGCGGGCGAGTTAAAATCCACTGCGGATTTTAATTCTTTGTTTCCCCGTGGAGCTGAGGCCTTAAAAGGGGCACTCTGGAGCCTGGGTGAAATTTTAATGATTTCCTTAACATTTCCACAAAAAAATGGCATAATTCTAGCGTTTGCTGCAATGTATCCAAGTCTCAGCAACAGTGTAGCAGACCGATACATTGTAGCAAATTAGGAGGATAGGAGTTTATGCTGCTGCATAGAGAACAATTCCTGAGTGAGCAGTGTTACATCAGGACAGGTTGTCATCTTTTCATGGCAAGCACTGAATGTTCCTCTTCACTATCAGCAAGCAGAGATCTTAAAAAGTACAAAGAATTTAAACTAAATTGGTTATATTTCCTTAGAACATTTCATACGCTGGTCTAAAGGCCTCCATACACGTTAGACTTTAGTCATCGGACCCCCCCCCCCCCCCCCCCCCGATAACGGAATGTCTGTCCGACTCTGATGTGTATGGCGGCACCATAACTTTCCCCCAGGAGATGTTTGTAAGGAAGGATTGGGGAGGTTGAATTTCAATGCTTGATCTTGTGTTCCCTGGGAGATAAGAGGCTGCTAAAGCCGTGCAACTGCAGCTTACCTCCCTAAACACACAACGTTCATGTGTATGAGGGAGGCCGGAGGAAACAACCGTCAGATGAACGATTGCTCATCCGACAGGTGTTGAAGACTTATGAGCATCTTTAGTGGATTTTGCACTGATGTCAGTGTGACACAGTGGTAGAACTTTCCATTATACAAGGATTAGGCTTAAAGGGGTTTTCAAGATAACCATTATTGGTGACGTATCCTCAGAATAGGTCATCAATAGTTGATAGGCCAATTAGCTGATCAGGCGCCTGCTGTCAGAGCTGATACACAGAGGTAGTGAGTGGAAGCTGCTGCTCCAACCCCGGTGTAGTGGCCAGGTTTTGTAACTTTAGGCACTGCTCTCATTAAAATATGTAGGAGCTGCACCTGCAGTTACAAGCGTTAACCACAACACCGGGGTCAGAGCAGCAGCTTCCGCTCTGTACCTGTGTGCAGCAGAGCCGACAGCAGGAGTCAATCAACTATTGATGACCTATCCTAGGGACAGGTCATTAATAGTATGTCCCTGAAAAGGCCCTTTAAGTTATGCAAGATGTAATGCAACTCTGACATACAACTGACCTGTTTTCTCTCCACAAGTGCATTTGTTAACTGATGGCAAAGACCAGCAACTGCAAGGTGAAAGGAAATACAAGGGTAATTCAGTGCCTGCCGTGTACAGGAAGCCCCCCCATCACCATATAGGATAATACTCACAGGTGTCTGTGGCGTATCTAATGTGCTCCCCATTACAGGTACTGATAAAGAGCTGGACTTGAGAAAACAAAGTCTCGAAATCAGGAATACTGGGCATGGAAAACTTCACAAACCTGCAGGGGGAGACAAGCAGAAGAGTTAGGGGGACAGCAGTTAGAGGTTATCAAGGAAGAGAAGCGGGGGACACGGGCCACAGACCTCAATGGAGAAAAACACAGGGGCCGGTCACACATGTAGAAATATTGGTTCTACACACGTAGAGGTACAACTTCCCAAAGCCAGAATGTGTGACTGATCAGGGGCGACCCCCACCCCCAATACAGCCAGTTTGTGCAGCACTTTTTTTCAGTTCTACATAAAGTGGTAAATGACTGGCCAGTCACGTCATACACTTATTTTGGGTCGACCACAGCCAAACTTTTCCAGTCAGGCAGATCACATTTTTGACTGACAGAAGTCACCTTCAGTTAGCAGCCATCTTGGATCTTTAATGCCTCCTTCACTACAGCTGCAGAGGTCCAATTACCTCACTTTATCTTGTCCTGTCCCTGCCTTCCCGTTCTAGACAAATCCTCATAATGGGTTCAACACAAACACAACCCCAGGCCCTGGTTGTAGGGGGTCAGGGGAGGGGGTCTTTGCATCTACCAGACTCTTAAAATCTTTAAAGGGGTTGCCTGGTTACAAATTAAGTTTTTAACATTAGAGACAAATGGGTTGAAATAAACTAAACTGTGCTCACCTGTTCACTGCACTGCAATTTTCCTGGTCTCTGACAGCAGAAGTTAGGTGACCGCAGCAGCCAATAAGACGACGCAGCGGCACCGTTTGAAACTCCTGGCATCATGGCACTCAGGATGTTAGCGCTGATGCCAGAATAATAGGCAGTGATGCTGCAGCCTCTGATTGGCTGCGGAAGTCATCCGACATCGGCTGTCAGACCGAGGGAATCGCAGGGCTGCAGCACTGCATCGGGTCTGAGGACAGATAAGAATTGTTTATTTTAACCCATTTTGCTTCCATTGCAAAAACTTAAAGGGGTTGCCCAAAGTTTATATATATATTTTTTTTTTAAAAGGTTTTCTTTCTTTATTTTTTTTTTTAAGAAAAAGGGTCCCTCAGTGTATAAACATAATAGAGAGCTCATAGAATTCATGCTCGCCTCTTCCCACTTGTCCCCCACTAGTGGCTCTGGGTCTCCTCTGCGTTTATCTACAGACGGGCATGTGATGTCCTGAAAATCTGCTGCTGCAGCCAATGGCAGAGCTTAGTGATGACCGCTGAACGACATAATTGGCTACAGCAGCTCATTTGGAGACGAGTCAGGCTTACTGCAGTCTGCCTGTAAAGAGGATGTCAGCAGGGAGAGAGGAGCCACCTACGGGACAGAGGAGTGTATGAGCTTTTTATTAAGTTTGCACAGTGGGAGCCCTTTAAAACAATAAATTAAAAAAAAACAACCTTCTGACAACCCCTTTAATTGGAACCCAATAACCCCTTTAAACAGACCGTACCTAGACAGGAGGTCCGGACCTCCCCTTGGCTGAATACCTAATTGAGGGCTATTTTAAAAGGCAGGATGAACACTGTGTTCTATTCTAAAAGTAATTGGCCTGGATTTTTACTATTAATGGCCCATCCTCAGGATCGCTCATCAATAGTTGATCGGAAACACTCTGGATCTCTGCCAATCAGCTGCCTGCTAGGCCTGCTGTCAGTGAGGACAGTGCTGGAAGCATGCAGCAGGCCAGATTGGAACTGCAGTGAATTCAATGGGAGCTGTGACTGCAGTACCAGCCTGCACCTCTGCAATAGAGACAGCGTTATCGGCCTTCAGCGCTGTCCTTACTAACTGCGGATACGGCGAACAGCTGATCAGCGGGGATCATGAGCAGCAGAGCTTTGTTGATCAACTAGCAATGATCCATCCTGCTGATAGATCAGCAATAGTAAAAGTCACAGACAACCCCTGTAACGCAATCTTTCAGTCCTGGGAAAGACAGGGAGTGGGCTGAGAATTGTGTCACATGAGCAATGCAAGCCATGTCAGTGCAGACTATCAATGGACAGCATGCATCGAGTAGGCCACAAATCAGCATGGAGGAAAGACTGATCCCCTTCTGTATGCACATACAGGAAAGCACCAGGTAACAGTACGGTGAAAAAGTGTTAAGGGAGTGTGGAAAAAGTCTGTAAAGTAAGAATTTTGTTTTTCAAGAATAGAGGGCATCAGACTGACTCCAAGTGTATTCTGCAGCAGGACAACAACCCCAAACATCCAGTGAATGTCACTAACCATCTTCAGTGTGAAGAACAAGGAGTTCTAGAAGTGATGATTTGGCCCCACAGAGCCCTGATCTCACATCATACAGTCTAGCTGGGATTACATGGACATACAGAAAGATATGAGTGAGCCGACATCCACAGAAGATCTGTGATTAGTTCTCCAAGATGTCTGGAAGAATCTCCCTCTCAACTTCCTTCAAAAACTGTGTGCAAGTGTACTGAAAAGGACTGATGCTGTTTTGAAGACAAAGGGCGGTCACACCAGACAGTGATGAGATTTAAGGCCCTTTTACACAGGACGATTGCTGTTCCGGCTCCTGCAGGGTTTTGGTCAATAATTGTCCCGTGTAAAAGCATCAGTGTAAACAGCGGGTCATCAGAACTGAATGGGCACTGCTTACAGTGAATGGAGAGGGGCGGGGGGAGAGAACTCTCTTCCAGCTGCCCCACCATGAGGCGATACTCACTCCTGTGTAACAGCAAGGCATCGTTTGCCCAACACTCCTCCCGTGTAAAAGGGCCTTCAGATTTCTCTTTTCTTCAGTAACTTTGCATTTTATTAATTGAAACAAACAACTATTATAAAACACCTCTATATTTGAAAGCATTCTTACTTTGCAGTGTTTTTTTCCCACACCTGCTTAAAACTTTTGCATAGTCCTGTAAATGCATCTGTCAGGTCTCTGGACAAATTCTTTCCATAGAACCAGAAGATCAAAAGAATCTTTACCCTTAAGATCAGGTGCCAACAACAACGAATGTCTACCACTAAACATTTATCCCTTACCCATAGTGCCCTATGGAGAATAAGTGTTGGATCACTGAGGGTCTCACTTCTAGGACCCCAGGTGATCAGAAGAATAGTGCACCCGAATCCCCCATGTGAATGAAGGAGCTGTGTGCATGGTCAACTGCTGCTCCATTCACGAGGCGCTTGACAACTTCCCTCCATCCGTCCCATAGAAGTGACTACAGCGGCGGGCATACGTGCGCACCGTTGCTCCAGTCACATGGGGCATCTTTCTGCAGATTGCTTGGGGTCCCCATCGTCAGACCCTCAGAGATCAGACATTTATTCCCCATCCTGGATCAAGAATAAATGTCTAATGGAGAAAAGCCTTTCAGACCAAAGTGGATTCTTCAGAATGAGTTCTTTCACTGATGGACATACAGCATCTCTATAGAAGCACGCTGTAATCCTGCTGTCCCAGCGGCGTCATTCTCCAGTCCATACTTACAGAACGGCAAGGACCCCCAGGGAATGCTCCTGGACATCGAGAGCCCCCAGCACTGTATCTAGATGAGAGAGGTTCTTGGCCAGCAGCTCGCCGCTCTTGTTGATGAGCTCACACAGCTGAGTCATTTGTCCTGTAACACAGAGGATTATATACATCACATACAATATAAGATGACAGGGGTGAGATATGGGCATCGCATGGCCTCCCACCCCGCAATCACCCGTGTACGAACCCCTCATCACTGCAGGACAGTGAGACATGGCACACTGAGACCCATGATGCACTGGGGGTCCGAGGACCTACTGATCTCTCCCGGACCATCCTTACCTAGTGTAACCCTACAGATGCCAGATTCCCATAAATACTGACCTTCCGACATCCAGACGCCCCCAGTACAAATCAGCTGAACTAAGACAGCTCACTGGGGGAGCCTATAATGAGCTATGTCTGGTTCAGTGGTGGTGCAGGGGGTCCTGTCTTGTGGCACCGAACATGGGGCCGTGTGAAGACTGCCAAAGTGATAGGTCGGTTTCCGATCCTGAAATTATTTTTAAGAGCCAAGCACTGTTACCTACCACAAGGCCCCCCGATACCTAAAGAGTAAGCCTGTCCAAGCGTCACCATCCACAGCCATACACCTGTGTGTGTCTATCACCCACCTCTATCCCCCTCTGCTCCCGTACCCATGTTTTCTACCTGCACAAAAAAAAAAAAACACGCCCATCCCACCACGAGGTGGTGTGTGTGTATGACCAACATGATCCGTAGCGAGGAAGTAGAGAACGTAGATTGTACAAAGGCTTCCTTATACATGATGGTTTAGGTGATGTAAAGGCATATAGGACCTGGAAAAGCCCTTCAGGCCCAACGTCCACAGGGGGGTTTGATTTGCGGAATCAACATGGGAGATCCGCAAATCAATCCACCCACAGGGAAGCCTGGGGCATCTGGAGATTAATTAAAGCACGTGGATTGGTTTTGCGGACCTTTCAGTCCAGAAAACAAAATCACAGAATGCTTCATTTTTGTGCAGATCCCGCACGGACGGCTTCCATGGAAGTCAATAGAAGCTATCCAATCCGTGGCACAACCACAGCTGACGTGTCACGGATCCGCGGCAAAGCAGCAGGAGTTTGGGGAGGGTGAGTTACTGCGCATGTCCGACAGCGAGCCGCGAGGACCATGCAGTACATCAAACCCGGAAGTGGAGACATCCGCATGGACGCTGCTGCAGGAATAATACAGGTACGCAGGAGTCACCGACAGGGCTGGACTCCGACCGGCCCGTGGACATGAGGCCTTAAAGAGGACCTGTCACCTTTCCAGACTTTCCCCATTTTAGTAAATGCTTGTACCGTCCTGGAGCCCCTTTCTCATGACTTATGGTTGTGACGTTCCTCTGTTACTCCTCCTGACTCCTTATGGGAAAAAAATTAAACAAATAGCAACTTGACCCCGACTGAAGAGATGTGCCCTGCACCGCCAACAATGTCACCCTCAAATACTAATATCCACTTCTAGGAGGAACAACAGAGGAACAGCGCGACAGGAAGAAAGACGCTCCAGAATCTTCTCATGGAGAATAGAATTACTTTAGGAGTTCCTGCACTTTTATGTCGGAGCTCTTCCAGCGCCGCTGCCTGTTTTCGGCAGCTGAAGACAGCCCGACTAGCACTTATATAGTACTATGTGGGGCCGCCTTCAGTAGCTGCAAGGAACCAGAAATGGCGGACAGAGCGGGAGCGCAGGTCCTCTCTAAACAAACCTGCCCGGACCAGCGACCGTTCCTCTGTACGGATGTGCCCACACATTAGGGATCTTCTGCACCCCAAATATTTGCTTGCAGTATAATGGAGCCATAGTCATCAATAGTTAATCACCGAGGACCAGTCAGAGGGGATTCCCCTCGATCACCTGATCGCCCGACAGCCTGTCACTGCAGCAGTATGGACCTCGTAAGTGACCGAGCTGACTTCACTGCCACCGAAGCCCTCTGTTACACTCCTGGTAACAGAACATGCTGCGATTCTCCCCCAGGAGTGCAAAAGTGGCCGTTGATTTCCACTCATGGGCAGGGGAGAATCTTATCAGAGCATGTCTATGGACGGACATCGCTGCAGAATTTGTGGCGGGCGGCTGGCTGCGAAGTTCACAGCGATAATTCCTCCGCAGCACTGGGCCTTAATAGGTCTCACAGCTGTGGTTTTGTTACATTGTATCATGGCATTTTCATTCTCTGCCCCTTAAAGGGAGCATGAAAGCAGAAACTACAGGCCAAAGAGACGTTACTGACCAGAATGTGACCCGTTGGGCTGTGCAGCATTTCCCGGAGTGATGCAGTGATGCGTGCTGCGCCATTTCATCCTGAACTATAAAGCAAATCAGCAATAGAGGCTCCGAACAGATGTGGATGAGCCCCTGGACCTTCATATCTGTTGTGGGACCTCCGCTGCAGAGCCAGCATGAAGCAGCGTGTTGTACCAGAAGCTGGACGGACCCCATTATATAGTCAGGGATCCATTGTTCTCCATAGGCGCATATCCACGCCGTACGTATGTGATTACATTGTGCATGCGCCGTGCTTATTATAGGTGTCGTTGGGTACATTGTGCATGCGCCGTGCTTATTATAGGTGTCGTTGGGTACATTGTGCATGCGCCGTGCTTATTATAGGTGTCGTTGGGTACATTGTGCATGCGCCGTGCTTATTATAGGTGTCGTTGGGTACATTGTGCATGCGCCGTGCTTATTATAGGTGTCGTTGGGTACATTGTGCATGCGCCGTGCTTATTATAGGTGTCGTTGGGTACATTGTGCATGCGCCGTGCTTATTATAGGTGTCGTTGGGTACATTGTGCATGCGTCGTGCTTATTATAGGTGTCGTTGGGTACATTGTGCATGCGCCGTGCTTATTATAGGTGTCGTTGGGTACATTGTGCATGCGCCGTGCTTATTATAGGTGTCGTTGGGTACATTGTGCATGCGTCGTGCTTATTATAGGTGTCGTTGGGTACATTGTGCATGCGCCGTGCTTATTATAGGTGTCGTTGGGTACATTTCTTGCGGTCACCTGACAAAAGAAAAAAAAAAAAAAAAGAAACCATGCAGACTGCGTAAGATATGCTGCCCGACACTGCGGGATATGCTTCCTGCTGTGAGATGATTGTCTGGATCCAAGTGTAACAAACCCTCAGCTGTGAGCTGTATAAGGCTGGAGCTCACACCAGTGTATCCCACAACATGCAGGCTGTGTGATATATCTGTGCAGCACACAGTCATTGCATTCCGTCTGTGTGCCGCTCATCGCCATGTTCTATCTTGGCGTGTATGCTCGCGTGATATGTGCCAAGGTAGGACGTGCTGGGATTTTTCTTGCACGCATGTTTACCTATGTACGTGTTGTACCTATGCAGATTGGTACAACGCAGATGACAGTGCGCTGACACGCTCGGGTGCGCCGGGCTCAGGCCTCATGCCCACTTACATGCATGGATTGCACTGCTCAATCCCACAGCGGTATCCGTCCGCAGCCGTGGGGAGGGGTTAGACAGTTTCTTACCTCTCCGGATCCAGCGCGGGTCTCCTCTGAGCCGGCCGGATCTTCTTTCTTCAGCACGGTGCCTTCTTTTTGTTTGTGAATCTCCTGGTTTCCCGCGGCTCCTCCACAGTGACCGCTGCGGGTGTGCTGGGCATCGGACCGCTTCCACTGACTTCAGGTAAATGGAGCATGCTGCGATTTCTTCCCACACGTGCGATCCGCATGCCAGGGAGAAGGAAGAAAATCCCATCCGCATGCTTTTACTTGCCGTGCGGATGCTAATACATCCCTATGGGTGGCAAGACGGGCGGATCTCCCGTACAAGAGACGGGCATGGATGGTAATTAACTTCCACCTGTGGACATTGGGCCCAAGGCTGAACTCACCACTGCGCTGCGGACGCCGCTGTGCGTTATGGAAGCAGAGAACGGAATCCCCTGGATGTGCGGACCGGGCCACCAGGACTGTGCGGACCGGGCCACCAGGACTGTGCGGACCGGGCCACCAGGACTGTGCGGACCGGGCCACCAGGACTGTGCGGACCGGGCCACCAGGACTGTGCGGACCGGGCCACCAGGACTGTGCGGACCGGGCCACCAGGACTGTGCGGACCGGGCCACCAGGACTGTGCGGACCAGGACTGTGCGGACCGGGCCACCAGGACTGAAGATGCCGGCCAGGTGCTGGAGCTGAACGGAGGGGAAGGTCCTGCAGGCACCAGCTTAACATCCGCCACCTAATGCCGCATCCGGGCCGGCGACTGAATGAGGCCTCGACACCAACGTGAATATAACCTACAGGCTCGATCACACGGCCGAGAACATCACGCCAGACCTGTGCGCCGCGGATATGAACGCCATGGGGTAATACACACGAGTGATATCTCCCTGCAGTGCCCGATCCTTGGGTGTGCCCACGAAAAGCCTTGCCCATTGAGAACAGGAAACCCTCCGCTCCTCCTCGCTGCTTCCCTGGAGCGACACCCAACACCTCGCCTGCGCAGGGAGATCACGTCGGCGAGCGCCAGGGCGGGCCGAGAGTCACAGCCTGGTAGGCTAAGGTCATGCGGGCGATACGGTTCACTGACCTTCCTGTGTAGGCGTGTGTTGTTGCTGCATGTACGTGTTTCCCTTTTACACGCCTGTGCGGTCATCCGCTGTCACACGCATGCAACATACAAAGAAAAACCAGGCGGCCCAAGTGACGGCACTCTTCTTTTCACCGTCTCCTGCCAGCACACGTAAACCCCGGGCACACGGGCAACATCCGTGGGCACTGCACTTATTTGGCGCTCCCATAGACGGTCACGGGCGGCTGTGGTCACGGCTGCATACCGCAGTAAGGCTTAATGCACAATATCTAGCCATGAAATAAAGCCCGCCTGAAGCCGCCGGCTTACTTCATTGGGTCCGTTCGGATTACGGCGCGGGAACGACTTGTATCCCCCAAGTCACAGTAGACGTCAGACTGGTGTCACCGCAGCCGGCGGGCCGCTCACATTCAGGTGGCCCGCAGGTCACTATTTTACCACTAACTCACTGCTGGGTTCTGACATCACGTGTAGACAAGAATGTCCCCATTCACTGACAGCAAGCAGAGGTACTAGAACACAAAGTATTAGATAACACTATACTGCAGAGCCTGAGCGGCTCCACCACCCGCAGACATCAGTCCGAGGGCCGCAAAGACGACAACCCTCTCCATGGGGAGCTCTGCCCTACACTGGCGCAGTCACCGGGAAGCTGCCGCGAACAGCCAATCAGCCTCCAGCTCTTTCACTTCAGAGAATGAACGCGCTGATCTGATTGGTTGTTCCAGATATAAAGCGCTGATCTGATTGGTTGCCCGGGGTGACGACTCCTCCGCCTTCCTTCCCGCTAGTTTTCGGCCCCTTCCACCTCCGGCCCTCACCCGCCGCCGCACACGGGCTACACCCCGCCCGCCGCTCCCGCCTCCTCCTCACCTTGAGAGGACAGCTGCCTGACGCTGTTCACGAACTGCTCCAGAGCGGACGCCATGGTGCGGGGTGTCTCCCGCCTCCTCCGCGGAGGAGAGCCGGTGTCGGGAGCCGAGGGAGCAGGAGCACAGGCCGAGCTCACTCACCGCGCCGAAATGTCGCGAGAGTCCACGGCGCAGGCGGGCTGCTAAACCTCGCGAGAGCTCTGTCACTGAGGGGCGGGGCCAACGACGTCACCGCGCGCGAACTATCGCGATAAAGTCACCAGAAGGTTAGTGCGGGTTTTAAAGGAGTAGTGTCATGACGACGGCAGCCTGAGCTGGAAACTACAAGTCCCAGCATGCCCTGCTGCCCCGCCCTAGGCTGCTGGGACTTGTACGGACTCCGGCAGGTTGCAGCCAGTATGGCGGTGTCAGTGATTACACCCGGCGCCCGGGCACAAGAGCTCACGGTGTAACTGAAAAATTAGACATATGCACCACGAAAACCAAAGATATCAACCTGGGAGCCTTCATAGGAGAGAAGTGGGAGTGGCCTGTCCAGGGGGCGTGGTTTACAGGAAGGGGCGTGGCCGTTGTAAATATATTTCTGTAATTAGGGGCAGAAACCTGGATCTACCCTGAGTGGCCCCTTTATTAGAGCCCCGACCCTCTCATGATTGGCGCTGCCCTGTATGGAGATTCTCCCCGTGACCCCGGGGTGCAGCATAAAATCACGTGACCAGTTCTCCGTGGATCAGTCTCAGTGTGAATCCACATTAGATGGGAGGATCCAGCAATCTGAGTGATGCCAACGAGGCCCTTTCTCACGTTCACAAGCCAAACGCTAACACCCCATCTGATTGGACCTAGTAGTTGTCCAGGAGGACGGATGCAGATTCTAGTAAAATCTTGGAGAACAGAATGACCAAAAAGCAGCTAAATGAAGGGGAAAAAGGGAAAACTCACTCTAATGTACTAATATGGGAACTGTGCCCAAAGTGGAGCAATCTCCCTGAAGAGGCCGGCCCCACTTACAGAACCTGTAGGTTCCTGAACTGACCCTAGGTGGATAAGAGAATGACGATGGACAAGTGTTTGCTAGCAACAGTCACCACAGTGTAGGAAGCTGATGTAATACCACAATTATTACTTATCTGAATGAGGGGTGACACCGGGGTGGGGGGGCACGGGACCAGAACTCCACCTACAGAGGAGTAACCGGCGCCCTCTCAGAGGAGGGACCGGAATATATATATATAACAGTGGCTGATTGGCTGCCTCAGGACAACACCAGATGTGTACTGGTCAGCGTCCAGCACCGATTAGCAGGGTGTATGTGCAAGCACTACTATCACATGTGTGCCAGCCCGGACCCACTTCTATGATGTGGCCAGCACGCCATGATATTGACGCTTGCTGTAAGACTAGCTGGGGACAGGATGTCACTGCCAACTGCATGGGGGGTTCTCATGTAACAGTGTGGAGAGTAGACAGAGAATGGTGTGATAGAAACAACTCATCTCTGAAAGGGGTCAGAGGAGGATGTCAGGAATTGTACTGCCCAACAGGTGCTGCACAGTCAGCTGAATACAACACTGGGGCTCTGACTAACGTGTCCGAACGCACAACTCGCTGTTCCTTATTACAGATGGGCTATACCAGCAGACGACCAGCTCCAGCACCATTGTGTCTATGAGAAACAAGGAAGGTGAGACCCCCGGGGGGCAAAAAAGCACAAAAATTGTATCACTGAGCAGCGGAAAACCATCTCCTGGTCAGATGGACCCAGTTTTCTGTTGCTGATGGGAGGTCAGAATTTGGCACAAGCAGCATGAATCGATGACCCCTTCCTGTCAGCTGATCAGAACATGTCAGCACCTCCATCTAATCTGCAGCGACTACAAGAAGCTTCCTGTCCGCAGGGGCCGATATTCCTGCAGGAAGATTTCATTGCCGGGTGGAATCTACACCACAACGAATGACTGCAGATCTGAAGGCCAAAGGAGTCCAACGTGTTACTAGATGGGGGTCTCTAATAAAGGGGGCATTCTGGTGTGTCCCCATAATGTGCTATAAGAGTGTACAGAAAATACATGGGGGTACCGGAAAAACACACCGGGGGTCCGGAACAAATTGCTGATTATGCTCAGATGTACATCTATAAGGCTGCTCTCATATTTGGTCTGTGTTCTGCGGACGGTAATTTGGAGCTAATGTAAATCCATGTTAATAGTCACATGACCATATTCTCATGGCTGTTTTTTAAACATGCAGCCTGACCTATTGTTTTTCAGGTTTTGCCTCCGTATTGGATTATTTTCTATTGGGCGAATACTGATGACATGCAGCTGTAACACGGCCGAGTCACATCACAGACACCTCACAATACACCTATCTGGAATTGGCCCAATGCTGTATATACCCTCATTGTCAGTAGCAATCCCTCCCCTAGAAGTTATTGGGATGACACTTATATAAGGAGGTGATCACAATACAAGAGCGAAGGGAGAATTTATTGTGGAGAACTGACCCCTTGTAGGGAGGCTCTAGTACCCTGTTGTACCCCCTCTAGCTTGGATACAAGATGTGATACGGGGGGCATGGAGGCTCTAGTACCCTGTTGTACCGCCTCTAGCTTGGATACAAGATGTGATACAGGTGGGCATGGAGGTATACAGTTTCTGTATAGTGTCCTGCGGCATATCGGTCCACGTTTGCTGTAACTGAGCCTCTAGATTTTACAAACTCAGAGCCTGTCGAAGTTGGCGCCCCAGATGGTCCCATATATGTTCTATTGGTGATAAGCCTGGTGACCGGGTGACCACTGAGGTGTGACAATGTTGTGGGGGCTTCCTGTGACCCCCTTGTGTGTGCGGCTGAGCATTAGCCTGCTGGAACACATGTGGCTGCAGGATGTCCTGAACATATCGCTGTGCTGTCATTGTCCCTCGTATTACTACTAGGGGACACTGACTGTCGTCTGCGATGGCCCCCCCAGACCATCACACCAGCAGGGGGCAGTGTGCCACTCCACAGCAGAGGCAGGATTGAGGCGCTCACCCTGAGGTCTCCAGACACGAACACGGCCGTCGTCAGCGCCCAAACTAAACCTGGATTCATCGCTGAAGACAATTCGGTTCTCCTCTGTAACGTTCAGTAGCGTCGCTTACAAAATCAATGCAAACGGAGGCAACGGTGGGTGTCAGAGGCCGGACATGTAATGGGGGCTGTGAGACCAAATGTCCTTCAGCCTGGAAATGGTTCAGACAGACACAGGGGTGTAACGATGGCGCCCCCTGTCTCTGAATGGTGAACGAAACAGTTAGAGCTGCTGGTGCTTGTCAGACTATCAGACGCTCCTCTCTATTGGTGGTCTGTCGGGGGTCCTGAGCCCGGTCACCTTGTGTGCCCTCACACATCCACTGGTCCCAACACCTCCTAACAGTCTGGTCAGACGCTCCTGTCTACTGGTGGTCTGTCGGGGGTCCTGAGCCCAGTCACCTTGTGTGCCCTCACACATCCACTGGTCCCAACACCTCCTAACAGTTTGGTCAGACGCTCCTCTCTACTGGTGGTCTGTCGGGGGTCCTGAGCCCAGTCACCTTTGTGTGCCCTCACACATCCACTGGTCCCAACACCTCCTAACAGTTTGGTCAGACGCTCCTCTCTACTGGTGGTCTGTCGGGGGTCCTGAGCCCAGTCACCTTTGTGTGCCCTCACACATCCACTGGTCCCAACACCTCCTAACAGTCTGGTCAGATGCTCTTCTCTATTGGTGGTCTATAGGGGGGTCCTGAGCCCGGTCACCTTGTGTGCCCTCACACATCCACCAACACCTCCTAACAGTCTGGTCAGACGCTCCTCTCTACTGGTGGTCTGTAGGGGGTCCTGAGCCTGGTCACCTTGTGTGCCCTCACCCATCCACTGGTCCCAACACCCCCTAACAGTCTGGTCAGATGCTCCTCTCTACTGGTCGTCTATCGGCGGTCCTGAGCCCTGTCACCTTGTGTGCCCTCACCCATCCACTGGTCCCAACACCTCCTAACAGTCTGGTCAGATGCTCCTCTCTACTGGTGGTCTGTCGGGGGTCCTGCGTCCGGTCACCTTGTGTGCCCTCACACATCCACTAGCCCCAACACCTCCTAACAGTCTGGTCAGATGCTCCTCTCAACTGGTGGTCTGTCGGGGGTCCTGAGCCCGGTCACCTTGTGTGCCCTCACACATCCACTGGTCCCAACACCCCCTAACAGTCTGGTCAGACGCTTCTCTCTACTGGTGTTCTGTTGGGGGTCCTGAGCCCATTCACCTTGTGTGCCCTCACACATCCACTGGTCCCAACACCTCCTAACAGTCTGGTCAGAACGGCCGGTGGGGGACAATTCATTGATACAACCATCCAGCTTCTCACATCCCAATAATGCGCCCCTCTCAGACTCTGGTAACGGGGTGAAATCTCTTCTCTGCGTCGTAGAGGCGTCTAGTGGTCAACAAGCTCTACACAAGAGGAAGAAGAGGTCACTACACACAAGGAGCCTCCGACAGCCTCTTATAGGCCAAGGGGGGACCACTTTTAGGGCTTCAGGTGACAAGACCGTCCATCTAATCACCACAACTCCCATCATTTACATATCTGTCTGAGATGGAACCGCAGGACGGGTTTTGCAGCAAAATGACAGCTTCTTCTAAGGACTTGATTGCTTTGTTTGTTTTTTTTTTTACAAAGAGTGTATTCAGCAGTTTTTGACATTTTGGAAACTGCAATATTTCCACAAAAAGTGTCAGAAACGTCTTAACATACAATAGCTGCTTGTAGCGGGATAGTGAGTCACATATCTTTAAATTGATGCAAACTGTCAGCAGTGATTATAGCTGTGGCCCCAGGTCTGTTATAACATTTTATACAGATGTCACCTGAAAATGAGTCCCATAAGGACATTTGCCTGCAGTGTCTGTCGGTCCGCGGTGACTACACCCAGCACCATCTGTACAAAGTGCAGCAAGGGCAAAGAGTTTTGTTTTCCTTGTACGACTCTCATCATTGAGCAAAGTCCCGATGTTGGCTGCCGGATCCTTCTGCCCGGGGAGGCTGCGCTCCTCCCCAACTGTTCCTGGATCAGCTTCTTGCAAGGTGTTATGAAAGGGGATCAGAACCAGGAATGTATCTGATCTATGTGACGCTGCCAGTAGCGGAGAAGGTAAGTATACAGCCTGCTACCTATTACTTGTTTAAAATGTCACCAGGGAGGGCGCCACCACTATATATTACCAGGTATGGGGAGGTTAAAAATAGGGTGACTCCCAGTGAAAGTGGGTGAGTTAAAGGGGTTGTACTAGAATTATCTTTTATCATCTAATCATAGAATAGCTGATCAGTGGGGTCTCACCGCTGAGACCTCCCCCCGATCCTGAGAACTGGAGTCCCATTTCCTCCATCCTCTGCAGGCCGCTGCAACCCCCCACAGTGAGGAGGAGACTTAATAGAACTATGGCCACGCTGTGTAGTGCACCTCCATTCATTTTCAATGGGACTGTTAGAAATGGTACAGTACATGCGATCAGCTCTTTCCATCAGCCCTATTGAAAATAATGAGGCAGCACCCGAGCAATGTGACATCACTGCGGGTGGGAGAAGTGACCCCACAGTGACGAGAAAAGTAGGACACATATTGTTGGGAGTCTCACCGGTGAGACCCACATCCATCATACGTGTGGAGAGGTGATTCAAGTTAATTCTGATACAACCCCTTTAAAATGTCCATGAAAATCTGCATCAATACCCTAAGAAATTCGGGAGATTATTATACTGCAGTGCTGAAATCCTACAAATGCCTTTTTCCACTCGTTGATATGTTGTGTTTGTATGTATTTAGAGGTTTCTCCAGGATTGACAGGTATCCCCTAGCTAGTTATGATAATGGGGGTCCCATGTACTGCCGAAGGAATGGAGCACTGGTCAGGCTTATACTGCCGAAGGAATGGAGCGCTGGTCAAGCTTATACTGCCGAAGGAATGGAGCACTGGTCAGGCTTATACTGCCGACGGAATGGAGCACTGGTCAGGCTTATACTGCCGAAGGAATGGAGCGCTGGTCAAGCTTGTACTGCCGAAGGAATGGAGCGCTGGTCAGGCTTATACTGCCGACGGACTGGAGCGCTGGTCAGGCTTATACTGCCGACGGACTGGAGCGCTGGTCAGGCTTATACTGCCGACGGACTGGAGCGCTGGTCAGGCTTATACTGCCGAAGGACTGGAGCGCTGGTCAAGCTTGTACTGCCGAAGGACTGGAGCGCTGCTCAAGCTTGTACTGCTGAAGGACTGGAGCGCTGCTCAAGCTTGTACTGCTGAAGGAATGGAGCGCTGCTCAAGCTTGTACTGCCGAAGGAATGGAGCGCTGCTCAAGCTTGTACTGCCGAAGGAATGGAGCGCTGCTCAAGCTTGTACTGCCGAAGGAATGGAGCGCTGGTCAAGCTTGTACTGCCGAAGGAATGGAGCGCTGCTCAAGCTTGTACTGCCGAAGGAATGGAGCGCTGCTCAAGCTTGTACTGCCGAAGAAATGGAGCGCTGCTCAAGCTTGTGCTGCCGAAGGAATGGAGCGCTGGTAAAGCCTATGTGCTACCATTCTATTCATACCAGTGGAACTGCACTCGGCAATGTATGTGGGACCCCGACTGATCAGCAAGTTTTCCCGTATCCACAGGATGGGGGATAACGTTAGATTTTGGTATAACCCGTTTAATGTAAGTGTATTAATCCTATAATGAGAGTCTTGTTCTCAGTAAGAGAAACCAAGTAATCTTGTGGATATCGGATAGTGGTTAACAAGAAAAAAAGGAAAGATATTACAGCAAGATTTTGAAGCCACCTAGGAAGTGTGATGGAGAAACCCAAGAAGTTGTGAAAGTCTGCTGTAACATTATGTCATGTTGTTAGCCTGGCTCACACGGGGCGTATTCTAATTGCAGAAGCGGTGATCGGTGTCCGCACGGAGGATCCGCTGCAAAACGCAAGCATTGAAAAGCATGTACTATAGATTTATCATTCACACTCGCTGATACAAATTGCGTATTCCGCAAGCGAAAGAAAAATTGCAGCATGCTCTATTTTGCCACGGACTACACACGGACGGCCTCCATTGAAGTCAACATTGCGTATGGGCTGCGAGTACCCAAGCGATGGCGTGGGAAATGCAAATCGTGAAAAAAAAACTGTACTGCGCATGACCAACGGCGATCCGCTGCGGTCATATGCAATACAGAAGATTTAGGTACACAAGGTTACCGGCTGGGCTCACAGCAGAAATGTGAGATTCGGTCTGCCCGTGTGAAGCCAACCGAAAGGTATCATATCTACAAGATGACTTTGTTCTCAGTAAGAAAAACAATCCGATACATTTGCAATTTTGGCATGTGCACTGAAATTGTGATGCTTTTGCACCAGGCTCCGCCCCTTTTTCAAAAAGGGGTCAGAAAGTAGCTTTAAAGGGAAAAGTCCACCCTGACCTGTCATTGTTCTAGGACAGCCTAATGTGCCGCTGCGGAATTTCACACCAAAATCTGAAGGTCTCACTGCAGATCTTGATGCGGAATTGAGATCTAAGCCATTTTCAATTCCACATCAAAGTGCACAGGTAGCCCGCAGATTTTGGTGTGGAGTTTCCTACTCATCTCGCCTGTGTGGAGGCACCCATAATACATCTGACACCCTTAGCCCAGCAAATAGTTTACTTGGACCGATGTATGCTTGCCTAAGTAAATCTACGTGTTTCAGTTCATCACCGGTTTCACTACTAATGCTTGAAGTCAGTGAATGGAAATATTCCCGTTTACATCTAAGTGCAAAAATCCGTCCAGAGCTGAAGGTGATCTTCTTCTGTTGATCCATCATCCTTTTCTCCCTGCTAGGATACAACACAGACTTGCAGGAGTTAATATTTCTCTATGGTCCCTCCCCTGGAGAGTTGCTATGCAGAACAGAAACACAAGCAGAAGGCGCCTGTCTCTTTAAGTGGAGGAGGCAGCCTGCCATTACAAGGCAGCAGCAGTACAGGAACTGATGAGAGCCTGTGGCTGCAGAAGTCCGTGCACCGCAGAGCCCTCCCTGCATATGTAGGGCAGAGGGGGTCCGTGCATGCAGTGATCCAGACCCCTCCCTGTATATATAGGGGGGTCCATGCATGCAGCGATCTAGAGCCCTCCCTGTGTATATAGGACAGGGGGGTCCATGCATGCAGTGATCTAGAGCCCTCCCTGTGTATATAAGACAGGGGGGTCCGTGCATGCAGCGATCTAGAGCCCTCCCTGTGTATATAAGACAGGGGGGTCCATGCATGCAGTGATTCTGGGCTTACATAACACGGTGCATCAGAGATTCCTGCATGCTGAGGACGTTACTGCGGTTGTCACCTTGTACAGATGCCGCCTCCATCCTGTCATTGCACCACTGCCGGGCGACTATCTATAGCTCACACCCTGCAGCGTGACTGCTGTAACATTCTCGATGCCTTGGACTACAAGTGACATATTTCTACAATGATTTCCCTACAGGTCCCAGCAGCTGCTGAACGATCAGGACTCCGTACCAAGTAGAAGATCTTCTCCAAGGACATGAATGCCATCCCTGGCTGGGGTAACCTTGCACATGAGTAATGTAAAGTGGTCCCCGGAGAGCATCCTTCCATCCCTTGGTAAAGTCGGAGGTGGATCTAATGGTCTATGAATACAAGCAGTGGGTCAGTAAGCCCCATACAATGCCCTACTAGTTTGTCCAGTGCCATGTCCCTACCTAGGCTACTCCGCGGGGGTGGCACACTCACCACAGGACTCCAGAACTGCAGGCCCTGCTCTTCCTCTGCAAGTTCTGCCAGGCGCCTTAGAGTGTTGGTGGACATGGATGGAGTGCTGGCTGACTTTGAAGGTGGCTTCTTGAAGAAGTACAGAGCTCAGTACCCCAAGGAGCCTTACATTGCCTTAGAGGACCGCAGAGGATTCTGGGTATCGGAGCAATATGAGACTTTGAAGCCAGGACTGAGCGTAAGTTAATGGATGGGTTCTCACTTTTTATTAGAATATGTTTTGTGGAGTTTTCTTTCCCAAAGAAGGCATGAGGGTCTGACCAGTGAGACCCCTACTCATTGCTAGAATGGAGCATAGCTCCCAACTTTTGAACAATGAGAATGGGACCATTTTAAATGTGAGGCCACACCCCTTTTAGACTAAACCACACCCTTTCTCCCCTCACAGCAATAGTGGCAGTTAGTGACACTCTTTTAGTAATAGTGCTCCTGCATGCCACCTTTTAGTAGTAATGCCCTTTAGTGTCCCTCTCACAGGGATAGTGCACCCCCCATCCCCCTCAGTAATTATTCCCCCTTTTAATGTAGTAAAATTTAAAAAGCGGCTATTCTCACCTCATTCTCTCCTCCCCACCAATCAGTTTGTGCCACTCCGGTGCCCAGCGGTGGTGAAGTGAAAGAGGTGAGTATAGGCCATTTTATATTTTATTCTGTTCCCGTCCGCCCCTGTTGGACATGTCTCCTGCATCCCGGGACAGTGGGGCAACCTCGAAAATTTGAGACTTGGTTCACTGAATATGGAATGATTGGAAGACATGATAAAGCCGCTCTGTGCAAGACTGTGGCTCCTTCCGAGCTTTACCTTGCAGATTACAACCATCCAACTACTTTGCAGCTAACCCTAAACTTAATCACTTGTTTTCTTTATCATCGGGGGTCCCTTGGATCTGTTCCCCACCAGTCAGCTAGTGGATATGCCGTCACTTGCCCTGACTGGAATTCTCCTTTAATCGCTGCATAATAAGAAGTTTTGAAACTTTTCACTATACAGTGGTGCCTTGGGTTAAGAGTTTACTTCGTTCTGTGACGGAGCTCTTAACCCAAAACACTCAATCAAATCAATTTTCCCCATTGAAATGAATGGAAAAGCCATTAATCCGTTCCAGATCCTGAAGCTCTCCCACTGATTTCAATGGGGATGGCGTTGCCCCATGGAAAGCAATAGGACGCCGACACCCCCGCAGTGATTTTCGGGGAAAGGCTTTAAATGTAAGCCCTTCCCTGAAAATCATCCCTAGCTGTAGTAAAAAAAATATATACTCACCTGTCTGCAGGGGCTCAGGGCCGTCTAGCCACCGCTTGTTCTCCCGGCACTGCTCTGAAGCTTTTCAGCAGGCAGGGATTGAAAATGCAGAGAGAACAAGCGGCGGCTAGACACACCTGAGCCCGGGCAACGGCGGACAGGTGAGTATATATATTTTACTACAGCTAGGAAAGATTTTTAGGGAAGGGCTTATATTTAAAGCCCTTCCCCAAAAATCACTGCAGGGGTTGCCGGCAGGCCATTGTTTTCAATGGGGCCACCAGCAGCAGCGGAGGACCCGTTGAGAACAAGGCCTGTAACCCAAGTTTTTTTCTCTTAAATCAAAGCAAAAATTTGGGAGAGAGCCTGCTCACAAGTCAAAAAGCTTGTAAACTGAGGCACCCTTAACCCAAGGTATCCCTGTACTTTGTGTTTCATTTCCTCACCTTTTTCCAAAAACAATATTAGTCGTCAGTGAATAGAAACACAATTTGTCTACATTTAGAGGCTTTTATTACAAGCTTTTATTTTGTTCAGGAGAAAGCGATAAGTATCTGGGAAGGAAAGAATTTCTTCTTGGACCTGGACCCTATTGATGGTGCTGTGGAGGCCTTGAGAGAAATGTCACGTTTACCCAAGTAGGTGTTATTTATTTCACCTTGTTTTTATTAAACATTTTTGCATTAAACAGGGTTTCCATACTTTTACAAAACATATATATCCGTATATCAAGCATGTTTATCAAAACATATATCTGTGCAGAAACATGTATATTCTTAAAGGGGTTGTCCCGCGCCAAAACGGGTTTGTTTTTTTTTTTAACCCCCCCCCCGTTCGGCGCGAGACAACCCCGATGCAGGGGTTAAAAAAACAAACCGGGTAGTACTTACCCGAATCCCGGCGGTCCGGCGTCTTCATACTCACCTGCTGAAGATGGCCGCCGGGATCCTCTCTCTCTGTGGACCGCAGGGCTTCTGTGCGGTCCATTGCCGATTCCAGCCTCCTGATTGGCTGGAATCGGCACGTGACGGGGCGGAGCTACACGGAGCCGGCATTCTGCACGAGCGGCCCCATTGAAGACAGCAGAAGACCCGGACTGCGCAAGCGCGGCTAATTTGGCCATTAGAGGCCGAAAATTAGTCGGCTCCATGGGAACGAGGACGCCAGCAACGGAGCAAGTAAGTATAAAACTTTTGATAACTTCTGTATGGCTCATAATTAATGCACAATGTATATTACAAAGTGCATTATTATGGCCATACAGAAGTGTATAGACCCACTTGCTGCCGCGGGACAACCCCTTTAACTTCTTAGGAAAACATTTCCTCTATCCTTGTCAATAGAATTTAAACATTAATACTGCTATATGCTTTTCCTGACTTCTTACTTCGTATGGGGGGTAAAGGGGAGAGGGAAAGGAGAGAAAAGAAATAAAAGGGGGGGGGGACATGGGGTCACATTATGGGTCAAAGAAAAACAAAGAAAGAAAACAAAAACAAACCTTCAACATATTTCAACAACCTGACCAACCATGGACCAAGTTGACACAACTAATTCTCTCGTGTGTATAATTCCGAACAGAAACATATTCTCCGTCCTGTATACGAATAAGTGCTCCGGCGCATACGGGCCCCCAGCGTACCCCCCCATGTCAGTTACACTCCACCGATTGGGGGGTCTTCAGTCATAGACCTAGTCATGTACCATGCAGTCATTCTGAAAGACTCATGTATTGCTCTTTTTACTTGTGCGGTAGGATATCAATAAAACTTTACCATATCTCAAAAAATCCCTCTACCTGTCTCCTTTTGGATAGAGGCTTCCACCCAATCCATACGCATAATAAAGGAGAGCTTCTCCAATAAGAGTTTGATGGGGGGCGGGTCTCACGTCAATCCAAGTCTGTAAGATCGTTTTCACCCCTGCCATGGCTACCATGAACAAATAGTAGGTGTTATTTAAAGGGGTTTTACCAAAAAATACATTTATCACCTATCCACAGGATACAGAATAATTGTCTTATTGTTGGGGCTCTGACTACCGGGACCCCTGGCAATCCCAATGTGAATGTAGTGGGGGTGCATTTGTGTGGCAGTCACTCTAATCTCTTCTATGGGATGGAAGGAGACTGCGAAGTGCATCAAAATCCACCTGTTCCATAAAAGCAAATGGAGTAGCGGTCGGGCATGTTCAATGCCGCTCTATTCACATGGGGCATATTGGTGTGCCGGTTTTAGGATTGCTGCCGGGAGGTATAGTTTGGTAATGATACTTAATAACATTTTGCAAACTCCATGAAAGTTCACACCCAGGTACACAAAGCACTGACTGACACTCTTCAATGTGCAGGATTTGGCCACAAGGTTCAGATCTCCCTGTACTATTATACAACAGCCCCAGGCGCAGCCAATTGACAGAACATGCAGCAACTTGTAGCGCAACACCCGCTGTGCCAAGGGAATGTGGAAACTGCTACCTTTATTTACCGTAACCAGCGCCATGATGGGTTTGGTTAAAGGAGCCCTGAATCTAAAGGCCAATTCTTTTCCATTTGCTGCGCAGTTGACTACACTCAGTTGCTAACTGTTAGCAGCAATTTCAAGCTAGGTAGAGGCTGACTGTAGTGTTCTTCAAAGAGAAGAGAGATAGCAAAAGCAATAATGATATTTAATTGATGATGTATTAACTGCCAGTTTTGTTCTCTTCCAGCACTGATGTCTTCATCTGCACCAGCCCCATAAAGCGATACCGGTTTTGTCCATACGAGAAGGTAAATGGGGGACTAGGTGAAAGAATGAATGCAGTAATTCGGTCCAGACACAGTGGTTGGGATATAAAGACTATTATACTGATCTCTATTGTATTATAGCATGCGTACAGTAGAGGTAGATTAGTGATTTATAAACTAAAGTACATAAATACTATAATACTGACCCCTATGTACAAGAATATAACTACTATAACACTGCTCCCTATGTACAAGAATATAACTACTATAATATTCCACCTATGTACAAGAATATAACTACTATAATACTGCCCCTATGTACAAGAATCTAACTACTATAATACTGCTCCTTTGTACAAGAATATAACTACTATAATACTGCCACTAAGTACAAGAATATAACTACTATAATACTGCCCCTATGTACAAGAATATATCTACTATAATACTGCCCCTATATACAAGAATATAACTACTATAATACTGCCCCCTATGTACAAGAATATAACTACTATAATATTCCACCTATGTACAAGAATCTAACTACTATAATACTGTCCCCTATGTACATGAATATAACTACTATAATACTGCCCCCTATGTACAAGAATATAACTACTATAATACTGCTCCCTATGTACAAGAATATAATTACTATAATACTGCCCCCTATGTACAAGGATATAACTACTATAATACTCCTCCTATGTACAAGAATATAAGTACTATAATACTGCCCCCTATGTACAAGAATATAACTACTATAATACTGCCCCTATGTACAAGAATATAACTACTATAATACTGCTCCTTTGTACAAGAATATAACTACTATAATACTGCCCCTATGTACAAGAATATAAATACTATAATACTGCCCCCTATGTACAAGAATATAACTACTATAATACTGCTCCTATGTACAAGAATATAACTACTATAATATTCCACCTATGTGCAAGAATCTAACTACTATAATACTACCCTCTATGTACAAGAATATAATTTCTATAATACTGCTCCTTTATACAAGAATATAACTACTATAATACTGCCCCCTATGTACCAAAACATAACTACTATAATACTGCTCCTATGTACAAGAATATAACTACTATAATACTCCCTACTATGTGCAAGAATATAACTACTATAATACTGCCCCCTATGTACAAGAATATAACTATAATAATACTGCCTCCTATGTACAAGAATATAACTACTATAATACTGCCTCCTATATACAAGAATATAACTACTATAATACTGCTCCTATATACAAGAATATAACTACTATAATACTGCTCCCTATGTACAAGAATATAACCACTATAATACTGTCCCCTATGTACTGGAATAAACCTACTATAATACTGCTCCCTATGTACAAGAATATAACTACTATAATACTGCCCCCAATGTACAAGAATATAACTACTATAATACTGCTCCTATGTACAAGACTATAACTACTATAATACTGCCCCCTATGTACAAGAATATAACTACTATAATACTGCCCCCTATGTACAAGAATATAACTACTATAATACTCCACCTATGTACAAGAATATAACTACTATAATACTGCTCTCTGTGTACAAAAATATAACTACTATAATACTGCCTCCTATGTACAAGAATATAACTACTATAATACTGCCTCCTATGTACAAGACTATAACTACTATAATACTGCCCCTTATGTACAAGAATATAACTACTATAATACTTCCACCTATGTACAAGAATATAACTACTATAATACTGCCACCTATGTACAAGAATATAACTACTATAATACTGCCTCCTATGTACAAAAATATAACTACTATAATACTGCCTCCTATGTAGAAGAATATAATTACTCTAATACTGCTCCTTATGTCCAAGAATATAACTACTATAATACTGCCCCATATGTACAAGATTATAACTACTATAATACTGCCCCCTATGTGCAAGAATATAACTACTATAATACTGCCCCCTATGTACAAGAATATAACTACTATAATACTGTCTTCTATGTACAAGAATGTAACTACTATAATACTGCCTCCTATAATACTCCCTCCCCCTTCCTCTCCCTCTCCTTCTGTCCCCCTCCCTCTCTCTTCCTCTCTCTCCTCCTCTTTCTCCTCCTCTCTCTCCCCCTCTCTTTCCTCCTCTCCCCCCTCTCCCCCCCTCTCTCCTCCTCTCTCTGCACCTCCCTCCCCTCCGTCTCTCTCCCCCTCTCCCCCCCTCTCTCCCCCCCTCTCTCTCCCCCTCCCCCTCTCCCCCCCTCTCTCCCCCTCTCTCTCCCCCTCTCTC
Organism: Eleutherodactylus coqui; assembly: GCF_035609145.1. Lineage (NCBI taxonomy): Eukaryota > Metazoa > Chordata > Amphibia > Anura > Eleutherodactylidae > Eleutherodactylus > Eleutherodactylus coqui. The sequence continues at coordinate 150,119,955 of NC_089844.1, read as the reverse complement.
TCCCCCCCTCTCTCCCCCTCTCTCTCCCCCTCTCTCTCCCCCCCTCTCTCCCCCCCTCTCTCCCCCTCTCTCTCCCCCTCTCTCTCCTCCTCTCTCTCCCCCTCTCTCTCCTCCTCCTCTCTCTCCTCCTCCTCTCTCTCCTCCTCTCTCTCCTCCTCTCTCTCCTCCTCTCTCTCCTCCTCTTTCCCCCTCTCCCCCCTCTCTCCCACCCCTCTCTCTTCCTCTCTCTCTCTTCCTCTCTCTCTTCCTCTCTCTCTCCTCCTCTCTCTTCTCCTCTTTCTCCTCCTCTTTCTCCTCCTCTTTCTCCTCCTCTCTCTCCCCCTCTCTTTCCTCCTCTCCCCCCTCTCCCCCCTCCCCCCCTCTCTCCTCCTCTCTCTCCCCCCCTCTCTCCCCCCTCCCCCCTCTCTCTCCCCCCTCTCTCCCCCTCTCTCTCTCCCCCTCCCCCCTCTCCCCCTCCCCCTCTCTCCCCCTCCCCCTCTCTCCCCCTCCCCCTCTCTCCCCCTCTTTCCCCCTCCCCCTCTCTCCCCCTATTTCCCCCTCCCTCCCTCTCTCTCCTTCTCTCTCTCCCCCTCTCCCCCCCTCTCTCTCCCCCTCCCTCTCTCTCCACCTCTCTCTCCCCCCCTCTCTTTCCCCTTCTCTCTCCCTCCCTCTCTCTCCCCTTCTCTCTCCCCCTCTCTCCCTCTCTCCTACAGTACGCTTGGGTGGAGAAGCACTTTGGACATGAATTTTTGGAGCAGATTATTCTGACCAGGGACAAGACTGTAGTATCTGCTGATCTTCTCATAGACGACCGGCCTGATATTATGGGTAATGTTGATCGCTATCATTCCTTATGTGAAGACTGAATTGATTGGGCAGATTACTTTTGTACATCAGCTATCAATTAACTGGTTAACTTGGCGGATGGACCTGTCGCTCTGTAGTTGATCCCTAATACTTTATGCTCTGTTATGCTCTACAGTTAGGCTGGCCATACAATTAGAATCCAGTCGGCTGAACCCTCCGGTGTCCATGTGTCTGCCCAGTCATCTAATGGGAATGGTGGCCTTCTCATGCTCCCCTCTCCCCCGAATGGTAGATCGGGGGGGGGGTGGGGGGGTTGTAGAATCAGTCAGTTGGATTTGAACTGATCCTTTTGTTCTTGGGGTGATACAGTAAAGGTCCTTTTAAATGGGACAACCGTCGGGCAAACAATGTCTGACATTCGTCCCTGTGTATCCGCGCTCCTGTACTGTCACACTGGAGCTACTGGCGCTGGCTGGGTCACGGAATGGCCAGCAGGGGGGTGGGGCAGTGCAGGAGATTTCTCTCTTCTCACTTGACATAACACAGCAGCCGTTCGCTACTGAAAGGCTGCTGTTTAAACTGAACGATGAGCTTTATGGAGCATAAATGGTGAGCGCCGAGCTCATCGTTCAGTATAAACAGCCGCCGTTCAGTAGTGAACGTCCGCTGTGTTATCTCAATGGAGAGGGGAGCGAGAGGAGAGAAATCTCCTGCACTGCCCCGCCCTCTGCTGGCCAATCCGTGAGAGAGCCAGCTCTACTAGCTCCCATGTGACAGCACAGGAGCTCAGAGACACAGGGACGAGTGTTGGGCATCGTTTGCCCGACAGTCGTCCTGTGTAAATGGACCTTAAACTATTGCCAGAGGAGTCTGTGGCTGTCCTCTTAGCATTCAGAACACATGTAGACTCGGCCAAGCATGCATGTATGTGTCGTATAAGATAACTGTTGGCCAAAGGCTAATTCAACCAATGGCTGTCTCATGTATACAGATCTAGTAGACAACCCTTCATTCCCATGTAACAGGCCCTTAAAGGGGTATTCTGGGTACTTCTTGTTTTTCAAGTTTTCAACCATCCACTGGATGGGTAAAAACTGAGAATTGATGGGGGTCTGACCGCTGGGACCCCTACCAATCCTGAGAACAGGGATCCCATTTCCCCCCGTTTTCCTCACTGTAGCCCCCGCAGTGAGGAGGTGATTGAATGGGGCACAGGTCATGCTTGCACAGTGCCGCTCCATTCCTTTTTAATGGGACTGCTGGAAATAGCTGAATACAAAGTGCTTGGCTGCTTCTGTCAGCCCCAATTGAAATGAATGGAGCGGTGGCTACACATGCACAACGTATGCTTCTTTCCATGACATCATTGTGGGTGCGAGAAGCATCAGTAGGGGGTACCAGCTGTCTGATCCCCACCGATCCATCTGCTTTCACCGTTCCAACAGATGGGTGAGAATTAAAATAAAAAACATGCAGCAACCGGCATACCCCTTTATTACTATTTAGAGGACAGGGTAAGAGAGCAGACCCCGTGACTCAATAGTAAGGCTAGTTTCACACGGGCGATCGCGATTTTGCCGCAACAAAATCACATCTTTGTTCCTACGATTTTGGAGCTCAGCGATGTTCTTTTTTAGAATAATCTCCCATCGCTGCCGCCCGCAGTAAAGTCACGCAAGAAAATTGCGCTTTTTTTTAATGCGTAAGTCAATAGGACTTTCTAACGCTAAAACCGCATTACAACGCAAGTTTGTTGCATCACGCAAAAGTTGCACGGTTTTCTCACCTGTGTGAAACTACCCTAACTCCTAAACTGCTAAAGATGGCTTAAAGGGGATGGCTGGGATTAGGAAAACATGTCAGCTTTCTTCCCAACACATTGCCACACCCGTCCATGGGTTGTCTGTAGTCTTATAACTCAGGCTCATGCACTTCAATGAAGCCAAGCTGCAATACCAGATACAACCAATGGACAGGTGTGGCGCTGCTTCTAATCATGGACAACCCCTTTAACTACTCCCTGCTTCAAGAGGAAGTATTTAGGAGCAGAACCGGCTGACATAGGAAGAAAACAGCAGAAAGCAATAGAATAAGAACGTTTTTAAGACTATGATGTGATTAAATTAGCTTTCTTTTTCCTAATAGGAGCAGAAGCAAACCCCTATTGGGAGCACATCCTGTTCACAGCTTGCCACAACCGCCATTTATTAGTGACACCACCCAACCGGAGGCTTCAGTCCTGGAAAGAGGATTGGAAGGGGTTATTGGATAGCAAGAGACAGCCCAGCTAATCAATACATGCAGGGAAGTAGACAGAGACTAAAGATCAACCCAACCGGGAATGCCCCATCCCTATTGAAAGGCACTAGATGCATCTGAGGTCTCTGATTGGTCCATATGGCGAACTTTTACTGTTGGAGAAGTGTAGCGCACACTGTTACATGATACATGCAATAGAAATGCACAGCGACGCATCAAGTAATAATTACCCCCATGTCAAGTATTAAAGTGCATGTTAGCTGTAACAAATGCAGGCCGCCATTTTGCACACCAAGCCAATGTTCATTAGCGTGCACCTTAGCAAGACACTAGCTGCTGCTCATGTTTTTGTGACAATTCAGGTAAGTTACCGTATATACTAGAGTATAAGCCAAATTTTTCAGCACATTTTTTGTACTGAAAAAAAACTCTCGGCTTATACTCGAGTGAGGTAAAAAAAAAAAAAAATGCAATGCTCACCTCCCAGCCGGCGTCTGTGTCCCCGGTGTGATGGTCTTTTCGGCGGTGCAGCAAGCTGCTTGAGACTTCTCCCCACTGTCATCTCCCTGCTCGGCTTTGAATTCGCCCACCGTCAGCGCTGTGTAAGTAAGCGCTGTGATTGGATCAAGCGCCAGCTAATCACTGACGGCACTCGATCATTCACAGACATTCAGTGAATGACATCACTGAATGGCTGTGATTGGTTTATCGAGCACCGTCTGTGATTGGCTGGTGCTCGATCCAATCACAGCGCTTACTTACACAGCACTGACGGTGGGGAAATTCAAAGCCGAGCAGGGAGAATTCTCAAGCAGCTTGCCGCACCGCTGCAAAGACCATCGCGCCGGGGACACAGATGGCGGCTGGGAGGTGAGTATTGCATTTTTTCGCTACCTAGTATATACTCGAGTGTAGCTCGGCTTATACTTGAGTCAATAAGTTTTACCAGTTTTTTGTGGTAAAACTTACTGACTCGGCTTATACTCGGGTTAGCTAATACTCGAGTATATACGGTAAGCAAAAAATGTCAGCCACCAGTGCACTTTAAAGGGGAAAATGGAGGGGGGGGGGGGGGTTGGGACATAAGCAGCACTCCACCCTTAAGTGGCATTCACCTTTACGGATCTTCGGACAGGCAGATGCGGTGCTTCTTCAGAGACCTCCCTATAGCGTTGATTGGCAAATCCTGTAGCTTTTGCCAGTTTAGGTCTGTTCATGTTTGCCTTGTTTCTTCTGCTCTCGATGGAGGCCCCACTGTTCCGCAGGATGGGTCATACTGCGTATACCACCAGCACCTGACGGACCCCACTGACTTACAATGGGGTCCGTCAGGTTCGGGCATCCTGTCTCATCAAATATGACACTATCTGCAATGCAGGGAGATATGAACATAGGCTTAGCAAACCATGTGACCACGGAATACACACCGCAAATCCGCCATGTCTGAACATCGCATTAGAAGAAATGTTTGTGTTTTAGCCACTTGTCTATCTACTTAGGGTCCTTTCACATGGATGTATATGAGTTGCATGGACCCCTGCTCCGTGTGCTGTCCAATACCCGCTGCAGTAGATATTGCATGTCCTATTCTGGTTTATGATATGGACCAGTATAGGACATGCTGTGATTTTTTCACACGGACCATCAATGACTCAGTGTGCTGTCTTTGAATAGCACACAGATGGGAAAAATGCCCATCTGAATGGGCCCTTATTGTAGAGCTAGCCTAAGGGTGCCCATACACACTGCAGATGGCCACGGTAGCAACATAAGGATCAGGGCTAGTTGCCGTGCTGCACCTGGACTTAAAAAGGTTGTCCATTTTAGGAAACCCATTTTTCATAAACCTTAGTAGGGAGTTCTGGGGTAATAGAAGGGGGTCCTCCGTTTAGGGTTCTCATCTCTGTGCCGGACTGGAAAGCGTTGATAAAGCTTGTCTCTCGTTCTGGAGGACTCTACCTCTCCCGTGTACACAGACAACCCATTAATGTGAATAGGGACTATGTAATTCTCCATTCTTCCTCTTGGTGGTGCTGTAGGGAAACTGATTAGATTTCCCCAACGATTCCAGTTGATCGCTGGAGGTCCCAGCAGCGGTGACACCTTGTGATCAGTGTACTGCCAAGTCACGATGCCAGCTTGCACTTAGCAGTGATCCACATACGGTTACAATGGGTCATCCACAGCCCCTTACTCCTCAAGATATTGAAGGAACTTTTTACTTGTGTTTGTTTTTAATGTTGTTCATATTTTTATTTTGCTATGCCTAATTTTCTAGATCAAGACCCCGACACCATGTCTGTGCCTGACACGTTAGTGGCGGTACAGAGTGCTGTTTATGTCCTGCATTACATATGGTGAACAATGCCCTAATATCTAACCTCACTTGGCCTCTGTTCACACTTCTGCTCTTCTCTTCCACCATGGAACAGAAAAAGGAAAAGAAATGGTAAGCCGGATCCAGAATAACGGAATTGGCCCTTGACTGTAGTGGGTATGACCTTGGTTTTTGGGTATGACCTTGATTTTTGTCATTTTACTGGAAAAAATAGTGCATGATTTCTGATGGAACCCGTGACAGAAATGTGAACCCTTAGGCCGCCTGCACACGGGCGGAAATCCCGCCGCGGGATTTTCCGTGGGATTTCCGCCACTGAAAGCCTGCATAGGAGTGCATTACAATACGCACTCCTATGCAGACGGCCGCGGTTTGGCCGCGCGAGATGTCGCGCGGCAAACAAACCGCGGCATGTCCTATTTCTGTGCGGGGCTCGCAGAGCCTCGCACAGAAACGTCACTCACCCGGCCGCCTGCTCCGGTCTGCGCATGCGCCGGCTGCCCGGCACATGAAAGAGCCGGGGCCGCCAAGCGCGGGTAAGTATGCGCTCGTCCCTGCAGGTGCTGGGGTCGGGTCCCGCGGCTACAATTCTCGCCGCCGGATCCGAGCCGCCCGTCTGCAGGTGGCCTTAAAGCACACATGTCAAACTCATGGCCCGCGGGACAAATCCAACCCGCCATCTTATTTTATGCGGCCAGCCGGCTGTGCAGCAACCTGACAGGCATTCCACTCAGCCAGCCTGCAGCTCTGGTCCAGCGGCAGCAATGCACAGTCTGCAGCGTCTGCATGCGCCGTCTTGTATACAGCGCAGACAGCAGGAGGAGAGGTTAACGGGCACAGCATCTGCACTGCTACCGCTGGACCAGAGCTGCAGGCTGGGTGAGTGAAAACCACATACCGATGCTGCACTGCCGGAGGCCAATAAGGGGGTCGGTATTACTATTGGGACTACTATGGGGGTCACTTATTGCTACTGGGGCCACTATGGGGGTCGCTATCCAACTCCCTGCACCCCCACTGATCAGCTGTTTGAATGGGCTGTGGTGTTCCTCACTCTATACTAGGAACAATGCCGTACATTTCGTAGTGGTGATGCCCGATATTGCAGCTCAATCCCATTGACTTGAATGAGCCTGAGCCGTACATAGGCCAAGTGACCAGTGCACGTGACGTCACAGGCGGCTCGCACCCGAGCTCCAAGGTCTCTTCAAACAACTTATTGGAGGAGGGGGCGGGAATCTGCTCCCCACTGATCTGATATTAATTGGTCTTCAGTATTTTAGTCCTGGAAAACTTCCATAGGGTGCAATCATGCGGCATGGAATATTCTGCAACAACACTGCAGCATGTGCCTCTCTTGCGGGATATTCCGCACCAACATCTGTCCTTCTGAGCCTATATTTGCTTCATGAAAATTGTTGGTGACTACAGTGTTCCCTTCATGTCACAGCAGCTCCACAGGGTCCCGAGGACCCCAACAAACCTCCCCTTATATCCCAGCTTCCTGGAACCCTGTGAATGTGGGATATGGAGGTGAGCTGCAGGATTTCCAGGATTTTGGTGGTCGGGTTACATTGTTGCTCTGTACATAGTCACAGACATGCAGAACTATTTATTCCAGTAAAAGCCGTCACAGACGTCACCAGACAGACCCCATTATAGTCAATAGTGGCCTTCTTATACGGATCCAGCACCACCATATTCCCCTTGTTCTGCCCCTACAACGAAGCAGAACAGAAAGTATTAATGGCGGCAAACGCCAAAACGAACAAGTCCTATTGATTTTATTTATTTTTTTAATTAAAAAAACCGAAGAACTAGGATATAAAGTCTGTGAGGACGTCTATGAGCTGCTCACGAATGGAACATATGCCATATCTGCCATGTAGTGTAACCATATGCTTCAAATACTTGTGCGTCAACCTACTATTTATTAGAATGCACCTTAAAGGGGTTGTCTCACCTCGAACAAACCCTTTAATCCAAGAGCCTGATTTATAGAGGGGGAGACTGAGGTCACTTTCGCAGAATTCTTCCACCTCAAGGGGGCAGCAAAGATGCCACAAAGTTGTTGGAGGCGGGAATTCAATGCCCCGCAAATGTTGGAAGGTACTTAATGGCGACTTACAGGGCAGCCAGAGAACTACGTGCCACCATGTGTGGATTCCATACAGCCCTAGCCTTAGACAGCACTTCCTATGGATGCTGGACAGGGAGTCATCTCCTATACTGGTGGCCAAAACATGGCCTTTTTGCCCATGGCAACCAAGTAACAAATCAAATTCCATCTTTTATGCATAGCCAATTAGAAAATGGAAGTAGAACTCTGATTGGTTGCTTTCTCCCGGAGAGCATTCTTAAGCCTTGTTCCCCTGAATATTATAAATAAAGTTAGTTGTAACAAGGACACCCTGTATGTAGTACATGTTGTGCAGTAATGTAAGCCCAGAGTCCTGTGTACACCCCGTCCGTGGACACACTGACTGTGAACTAATTGTGCCATCCCATTAACCGTCCATTATATTGTACTAATTGTTTGAATGAACCTTTTTTTTTTATAAAATGGACAATCTCCATAAATGTTAAAAAAAATTAAAAAACACAATAAATATCAGAACTATAAAGGCAATATCACAAATATATATTACACCCGCCATCATCATCCACTCCGTATGAATGCTATACCGGTGTCTTATGTTATGGATGGAGAGCCTGCCTATTACTGTATGCTGTAAGGACATCGGTTCACTGGAACAATAGCTGCTTCTGTCTTGTGTGACGAAGAATAAAGATTTAATTGTCTTATTTTATGAAGATGGAGAAATAGAGAAAAGTTATTATAAGAAATAGTATGTATCATATATGCACTGTTAATAGTAATATATGTGTGAAGAAACCACTGTACTGTAAAATATATATACCTCTATTTGGTGCTTAGTGTGGTGTTACTGAGATTTTTGTGTAACAGAAGATACCCAGGTTATACCAGCATGGTCCATATCACCATATACAGGATGTATAACTTATACCAGCTATACATATATAATCATATACAGGGGATACCCAGGTTATATCAGCATGGTCCATATCACCATATACAGGATGTATAACTTATACCAGCTGTACATATATAATTATTTACAGGAGATATCCAGGTTATACCAGCATGCTCCATATCACCATATACAGGATGTATAACTTATACCAGCTGTACATATATAATTATATACAGGAGATACCCAGGTTATACCAGCATGGTCCATATCACTATATACAGGAGATGAATAACTTATACCAGCTGTACATATATAATTATATATAGGAGATACCCAGGTTATATCAGCATGGTCCATATCACTATATACAGGAGATGTATAACTTATACCAGCTATACATATATAATCATATACAGGAGATACCCAGGTTATACCAGCATGCTCCATATCACTATATACAGGAGATGTATAGCGTATACCAGCCGTACATATATAATTATTTACAGGAGATACCCAGGTTATACCAGCATGGTGCATATCACTATATACTGGAGATGTATAACTTATACCAGCTGTACATATATAATTATTTACAGGAGATATCCAGGTTATACCAGCATGGTGCATATCACTATATACAGGAGATGTATAACTTATACCAGCTGTACATATATAATTATTTACAAGAGATACCCAGGTTATACCAGCATGGTGCATATCACTATATACTGGAGATGTATAACTTATACCAGCGGTACATATATAATTATATACAGGACATACCCAGGTTATACCAGCATGGTCCATATCACTATATACAGGAGATGTATAACTTATACCAGCTATACATATATAATCATATACAGGAGATACCCAGGTTATACCAGCATGCTCTATATCACTATATACAGGAGATGTATAACTTATACCAGCTGTACATATATAATTATATACAGGACATACCCAGGTTATACCAGCATGGTCCATATCACTATATACAGGAGATGAATTACTTATACCAGCTGTACATATATAATTATATACAGAAGATACCCATGTTATATCAGCATGGTCCGTATTGCTATATACAGGAGATGTATAACTTATACCAGCTGTACATATATAATTATATACAGGAGACAAGGAGATACCCAGGGTATACCAGCATGCCTCATATCACTATATACAGGAGATATATAACATACCACCTATACATATATAATTATATACAGGAGATACCCAGGTTATACCAGTATGGTCCATATCACTATATACAGGATGTATAACTTATACCAGCTGTACATATATAATTATATACAAAAGATACCTAGGTTATACCAGCATGCTCTATATTGCTATATACAGGAGATGTATAACTTATATCAGCTGTACATATATAATTATATACAGGAGATACCCAGGTTATACCAGCATGCTCCATATCACTATATACAGGAGATGTATAACTTATACCAGCTGTACATATATAATTATTTACAGGAGATATCCAGGTTATACAAGCATGGTGCATATCACTATATACAGGAGATGTATAACTTATACCAGCTGTACATATATAATTATTTACAGGAGATACCCAGGTTATACTAGCATGGTGCATATCACTATATACTGGAGATGTATAACTTATACCAGCTGTACATATATAATTATATACAGGAGATACCCAGGTTATACCAGCATGGTCCATATCACTATATACAGGAGATGTATAACTTATACCAGCTATACATATATAATCATATACAGGACATACCCAGGTTATACCAGCATGCTCTATATCACTATATACAGGAGATGTATAACTTATAACAGCTGTACATATATAATTATATACAGGACATACCCAGGTTATACCAGCATGGTCCATATCACTATATACAGGAGATGAATTACTTATACCAGCTGTACATATATAATTATATACAGAAGATACCCATGTTATATCAGCATGGTCCGTATTGCTATATACAGGAGATGTATAACTTATACCAGCTGTACATATATAATTATATACAGGAGACAAGGAGATACCCAGGGTATACCAGCATGCTTCATATCACTATATACAGGAGATATATAACATACCACCTATACATATATAATTATATACAGGAGATACCCAGGTTATACCAGTATGGTCCATATCACTATATACAGGATGTATAACTTATACCAGCTGTACATATATAATTATATACAAAAGATACCTAGGTTATACCAGCATACTCCATATTACTATATACAGGAGATGTATAACTTATATCAGCTGTACATATATAATTATATACAGGAGATACCCAGGTTATACCAGCATGCTCCATATCACTATATACAGGAGATGTATAACTTATACCAGCTGTACATATATAATTATTTACAGGAGATACCCAGGTTATACCAGCATGGTCCATATCACTATATACAGAGAGATATTTAACTTATACCAGTAGTACATATATCATTATATACAGGAGATACCCAGGTTATACCAGCATGCTCCATATCACTATATACAGGAGATGTATAACTTATACCAGCTGTACATATATCATTATATACAGGAGATACCCAGGTTATACCAGCATGCTCCATATCACTATATACAGAGAGATGTATAACTTATACCAGCTGTACATATATAAATATACGCAGGAGATCCCCATGTTATACCAGTCCATACCATCATACAGAATTTTCAATTTCTGTCCAGCATTACCTAAATTGTCCACATGGAGGCACTGAAACACTCCTTATGTCTTCTCCTAAGCTTAGTTTTCATTACTATTACTGTTGAATTTATGCTTTGTGCACATCTTGTTTTTTGCTTTGAGTGTTCCCTGACATATACCTCCATCGGAAGCCTCTAACATATGTCAATGTATGGGCATACAGTGGCATCTGTCACCCATTCACCCCATTGAAACAAAAGGGCATACTGCAGAGAGAAGTGCAGCAGACTACAGTCTCCTATGGATGGTAGAAGAACAGCCCGGTGTATGCCAAAGTGGCACTGTTAGCATCTTCTGTGTGCATAGGCCCTATGGAAACTATTAGGGCTCCTACCCACTAGCGTTTTTTTGTGCTTTGCGATTTTAACATTAGAAAGTCCCATTGACATTTGCATTAAAAAAACGCTAGTTGGTGGGAGCCCTAAGCTTGAGTCTAATATATAGCTATATATTACTGTACAAAAAAGAAGAAAATAGGTCAGCACTACCCAATGGAAATATATCCAATAGAAATATAGGTGCGTGTTAAACCATGCCTGCAACATACAGAAGAAGCAGAAACCAAAAATGAACGCACCCTTAGTCCGGTGTTGGCCGCCTTTTGCCTCCATGACTGCAGTAACCCTCCTAGCTGCTTTCCTTCAAATTCCCATAGATGTGTGGAGGGAGGAGAGGCTCAGATAGATGATGGGTGTGTTGGGTACATGGATACAGCGTTCTAGTTCATTCCAAAGATGCTGGATGGGATTGAGATCCGGACTTTGGGCAGCCAATGAAGTTTGCAGACATTCTGTTCCTCAAACCAAGCCTGAACACTGCGTGCCATGTGACATGGGGCTCGGTCATGTTGGTGGAGACATGGAGCTGTACCCAAGTATTGCCACAGGTGATGCCACATTGTCCGGAATGTCCCATTGGTGTTGAGGGTGGGCTTCACTATAACCAACAGTCCTAGTCCTTCCAGCAGAAATACCCCCGAATCATAACAGAACCTCCCGCAAACCTCACTGTTGGAACAATGCAATTATGTGGAAACCGCTCTCCAGCCGACCGCCACACCCAAGTGCTATCATCCGATCGGAGGCTGGTGTCCTGTGATTCATCCTTCCACAACACTCGCTTCCACTCATTTACAGTCCGATGCTCCAAGCACCATCACAGGCGCCGCTGTGCATTCACTGCTGTGATGTTGTGTGTCGCCACTCGTCCGTGGTAACCCTTCACATACCGTTCCCTACGGATGGCCCTGGTGCTGATGGATGTCCCAATGGCCTGTGAGACCCCCTGAGCGAGGGCAGACAATGTGTGCCTGATGCCTTCACAGCTGGTACAAGGCTTCGTTGTCCACGTTCAGTCAGTTTACGGGGTCTTCCTGAAGGTGGCGGCTGCACCGCACACAACAGATGGCTCCCATCTCTCAATACCATTGCCAACAGTGGACTCTGGAATGTCCTGCGATGTCCCGTATTGATCGGTTGGTGACATCCCACCACCAGACCCCGTTGTCAGCTCTACACCTGGGGGGCATCTGGTGGTGTGTGATACTCTCCTTTATACCCAATGCTCACGCATCACCTGACAGCACAGGATTGGTTGGTGTGTGTGTGTGTGATACTTTTGTCAACATAACGTATGTAGATAACACAGGATCTGTCATTCACAGTAGGTGATGGTCACAGCTAACCTCCTCCCCCTCCCTGCACAAGTTACACAGCATTCCACCATACTCTACCATAGAAGGCTACACATGGTGGTCAGAGCTCACCTCCTTACCCTCCCTGTATATCACAAAGCATGCCCACAACACACTTTCTTATAAGTCAATGAGTAATGGTTAGAGCTCACCCCCTCCCCCTCCCTGCACAAGTTACACAGCATCCCACCATTCTCTACCATAGAAATCTATAGATGACAGTCAGAGCTCAACTTATTATCCTCCCTGTACATCACAAAACAAGTCCACCATACAGTCCCTATAGGTTAATGAGTAATGGTCACAGCTCACCACCTCCCCCTCTCTGCACAGTTAACAGAGCATGTCCACAACACTCTCCCATAGTGTTCTGCTTCTGCCCTTTTTTGTCTATGCCCCATGAGGCTGCTGTAAAGCAAATCCCTACATGCCGCCCCTGTAGTCATGTTTCACTATCTGGTATCACCTAGTAATATAAATATGGGTGATCCATTTCAGTTCTATAAGTTATGATGGATGTATTATAAGTTGTTATTAGGGCTGTGGGGGGGGCAGTAGATTAGGCTTTCATTTACGCCATGCTCTAAGCCAGAATCTCGCAGTTGTTCTTATCGCCTCGCTACTTCATGACTGTGTAAACTCCGCTCGGCCCTCATGTCCCTCTACATTATTGACTGACGTCGTGTATATAAACAGAACACAAAGTCCAAGGCCCTGGGGTGTAAATAATCAGCTTATAATGAGCGTGGAAGAGGCGTGGGTCTGGGGATGCCGGCTGCGTTCTTATCGGCTCCCAGAATCCTCTGCTCCTGCCTGCGCAGTGTCACTTACACAACCCTCATGTGTTAGCTGGTATTGTAGTAACACGGAACCTCGTGTATCCACAGAGTATCCAAACATCCTGTCCAGAGCAAACCCAAACGCTGATATGGAGCCCAGCGGGGAAACACTAATTTATTACCCCATCTGGATGAGGTGGCACCGGGGTTAACCCTTACGATGCGGCACACTTAGAAAGTTTGTTTCTAGTGCTGCATGTACCCTCCAACTTTTTAACAATTCTTGCAGCATACTTGATGCGCCATGTCACCTAACAGTAAGGGCTCCTTTACACGAACGTGTGGTGACAGTGTATTAAGCACACGGGTTCGGCACGCGTAATACTTTGTACCAATCTGCCATAAGCTCCTATGTTGCTGATCACATGTATTGCCCCGAAATATGTGCGCAATAAAGATCACAGCGTGTTCTACCTAGACGCGTATTACGTGCGCACACATGCCAAGATAGGGCATGGTGATCAGCAGTGCCCAGCAAGTACGCCATGTCATTGAGCACTTGCTACATGCCGCGCAACTGTCTCATGCGGGCAGCGCACCGCAAATAACACTTGTGTGAAGCAGCTCTAATAGTGCTCATTAATGACCCCCACACAGTAATTTTGCCCCTTAGTGACCCAATCACAGTAATAATACCCCACATGCCCCTCAGATATACTGTCCCTCCCTTAGTAATAATTATTCCACATGCCCACCTTTAGTAATAATGCTCCATTCACTAATAATATCCCCCCTCAGTCATATTTCCCCCATTCAGTAATAATGCCCCTTCATGCCCACACTCTGTAATAATGCTCCGCTCACTAATAATGTCCCCACATGCCCCCCTCAGTCATAATGCCCCTGCTCAATAATAATGTCGCCCTTCAGTAATAATGCTCCCTTTATTAATAATGTCCGGCTCAGGTAAACGTCCGCCCTCAGTTATAATGCCCCCACCTTAGTAATAATGCCTCGCTCAGTAATAATGTCCCAGTCAGTTAAATGTCCCCCTCAGTAATAATGCTCCCACCTTAGTAATAATGCCCAGCTCAGTAATAATGTCCCCCTCAGTAATAATGCCCCCCACCTTAGTAATCATGTCCTGCTCAGTAATAGTGCCCCCCCTTAGTAATAATGCTCCCCCTTAGTAATAATGCCCCAGTCAGTTAAATGTCCCCCTCAGTAACAATGCTGCCACCTTAGTAATAATGCCTTGCTCAGTAATAATGCCCCCCATCGTAATAATAATGCCCCACTCAGTAATAATGCCCCCACCTTAGTAATAATGTCCCCTCTCAGTAATAATGCTCCCCCTTAGCAATAATGCCCCCCACCTTAGTAATAATGTCCCCTCTCAGTAATAATGCTCCCCCTTAGTAATAATGCCCCACTCAGTTAAACATCCCCCTCAGTAATAATGCCACCACCTTAGTAATAATGCCCCAGTCAGTTAAATGTCCCCCTCGGTAGTAATGCCCCATTCAGTTAAATGTCCCCCTTAGTAATAATGCCCCACTCAGTAAAATGTTTCCCTCAGTAATAATGCCCCCCACCTTAGTACTAATGTCCCCCTTAGTAATAATTCCCCCACCTTAGTAATAATGCCCCAGTCAGTTAAATGTCCCCCTCAGTAGTAATGTCCCCACCTTAGTAATAATGCTTCGCTCAGTAATAATGTCCCCATCAGTAATAATGCCCCACTCAGTAATAATGTCCCCATCAGTAATAATGCCCCCCACCTTAGTAATAATGTCCCCTCTAAGTAATAATGCTCCTCCTTAGTAATAATGCCCCCCACCTTCGTAATAATGTCCCCCCACCTTAGTTATAATGCCCCGCTCAGTAATAATGTCCCCCCTCAGTAATAATGCTGCCCCTTAGTAATAATGTCCCCCACCTTAGTAATAATGTCCCCCCACCTTAGTTATAATGCCCCCCCACCTTAGTTATAATGCCCCGTTCAGTAATAATGTCCCCCCACCTTAGTTATAATGCCCCGTTCAGTAATAATGTCCCCCCACCTTAGTTATAATGCCCCGCTCAGTAATAATGTCCCCCCTCAGTAATAATGCTGCCCCTTAGTAATAATGTCCCCCACCTTAGTAATAATGTCCCCCACATTAGTAATAATGTCCCCCCCACCTTAGTTATAATGCCCCGTTCAGTAATAATGTCCCCCCACCTTAGTTATAATGCCCCGTTCAGTAATAATGTCCCCCCACCTTAGTTATAATGATCTGCTCAGTAATAATGCCCCCACCTTAGTAATAATGTCCCCATCAGTAATAGTTCCCCCCACCTTAGTAATAATGTCCCCATCAGTAATAGTTCCCCCCACCTTAGTAATAATGTCCCATCAGTAATAGTTCCCCCCACCTTAGTAATAATGTCCCCATCAGTAATAATGTCCCCATCACTAATAATGTCCCCCCACCTTAGTAATAATGCCCCATCAGTAATAGTTCCCCCCACCTTAGTAATAATGTCCCCATCACTAATAATGTCCCCCCACCTTAGTAATAATGCCCCCATCAGTAATAGTTCCCCCCACCTTAGTAATAATGTCCCCATCAGTAATAGTTCCCCCCACCTTAGTAATAATGTCCCCATCAGTAATTATGTCCCCATCACTAATAATGTCCCCCCACCTTAGTAATAATGCCCCCATCAGTAATAGTTCCCCCCACCTTAGTAATAATGTCCCCATCAGTAATAATGTTCCCCACCTTAGTTTAATGAATGCCCCGCTCAGTTACAATGACCATTTTATGCTGTGAAATAAAAAAACTGCCTATAATGACGCCTTAAACTCCCCTCTGATCGCAGCATCCAATCCCCGCTTCAGTGTTGGTACAGCCGAGGCTACTAGTGCTACCCAGAGGTAAGTGGGAGAGTGGCGAGACAAGGATTGGGGCGGCAGTGGGAGTATAGTATTTGGGATACATCTCCTGCCTCCTGGGACGGCCCTCTGCATCCAGCACTGTCCTGTTGGATCCTGGACAGTCAGGAGACGGGTTATGTAAATAAAGCTCAATCATTCTATGCATTGTGTTCTGCAAGATCTCTGCTTACTGTCAGTGAATAGGAACATTCTTGTTAACATCCAGATGTTAAAAGCCCCGTCCTGATCAGTCCTGCTCACACAAGTGTTATGAAAGAGTTCTGATACATTGTAGCAAACCCTGGGGATCCGGACAGGTTTGCAGACTCTAATTGTTTTCATGCACTGATAGCAGAGATCTTAAAAGCGTTTTCCAAATTCACGAATGCCCAACTCCTACATCATTTTCAGTTTTCTACATGTTTTTACATGGGATGGTTTAGGGGTTAGGCTTCATTCAGATTACATACGGCGCCCTGCTTATGGTCTCCATAGGCTGCCATTACTGCAAGCTTTGGTCTCAGTTTCAGCAGATTCAGTTCGTTTCCAGAATTTCAGCAGAACAGAATAATGTATTCATGAACTCGGTATCAAACCTGGTGGCGGTGCAGCTCTATATGACGGGCTTAGATACACGACGTTAGCAAACTGTATAACATGCAATGGGCTATAACACATAACAAGCTTATATACACAGAAGGGTTAGAAGACACACGATCGGCTTAGATACAGCAGCTCAGCAGTAGAGTATCACACACTAAAGGCTTAGATACAGCAGCTCAGCAGTAGAGTATCACACACTAAAGGCTTAGATACAGCAGCTCAGCAGTATAGTATTATACATGATAGGATTAGATACCCAGCTCAGCAGTACAGTATCACACACTAAAGGCTTAGATACAGCAGCTCAGCAGTACAGTATTATACATGATAGAATTAGATAATGCGTTCAGCAGCACAGTATCACACACTAAGGCCTCATGTCCACGGGTGGGCTGGATTCCGCAAGGACACTGCGGGTCTTCTGCTTACCCCTCCGGGTCTTCTATTATCTGCCCTGCAGATGTGTGTGAAAGCGTTGGCTGCCGCACATGCGTGGTGGAGTTGCTTTTTTAAACTCCTGCTTTCCCGTGGAATCCGTGGCCCGTCCACAATTCAATTGTGGACAGGCTGCGGATCAGACGGCTTCCATTGACTTCAATGGATGTCAACCATGCGGGAACCGAACTGAAATGAAGCGAACGGTCCACACAACAAATCCGCATGCTTTAATTCAGCTGCGGACGCCCATGTTTCTCTATGGACGGCTTGAACTACAGATCATCCGTGCGGATTTCAGAATTCAAAATCCGCCCGTGGACATTGGGCTTAAAGGCTTAGATACAGAATCTCAGCAGTAAGGTATCATACATGATAGGATTAGATACCAAGCTCAGCAGTATAGTATCATACATTAAAGGCTTAGATACAGCGTCTTAGCAGTACAGTATCATACATGATAGGAGTAGATACGCGGTTCAACAGTACAGTATCATACATGATAGGATTAGATACCAAGCTTAGCAGTACAGTATCATACATGATAGGCTTAGGCCATATTCACACGGCCAATATTCGGAAATAGTGTTGCATGCTGCGCTATTTTGTCCAGGATATTATGCCGGCTCTGCACCCAGAGCTCTGAAAGGAACCGCCAATGCAGATGAGAACGTAGCCTTAGATACAGCAGCTCAGCAGTACAGTATCCCATATGATAGGATTAGATACAGCAGCTCCGCAGTACAGTATCACACATGGTAGGCTTAGATACATGGCTCCGCAGAGATTTCCACACATGATGGGTTTAGATACATGGCTCAGCAGACAGTACTGCACATTATAGACTTGGACCCAATGGTTGTGCAGGACAACACGCCCTCTATTGGCCATTACTGGCCTCTACACATATAACTCCAGTCCATTGGTTGCTATCCTCCATGAGGCGAGGGCTGGCATGACGTAGGTAGGCGATGTTTAGGAACAGAGGGATCCCATTTTGACACCTGGTGGGATCAGTTTGTACTCTGGGAGTTTTATATTAACCAAGGAGCCAGTGTGACTCGACGGTGACGTCTTCCCCCGTGCTCCCCTCATCTGCTGAGTACACACTTATTACCCATCTCTCTTTTATTCATGTTTTTATGACCAAACCCAACAAATGTGATTTAATTACTAGAACGGAACAAAGAAATGACGTCATTTATCATCGGCTTATTAAACGAGGGGGGAGGAGAGGGGGGGGGGGCACGAAAACCACACGCACAGGAGGGGCCCATACACTCGTGACCACCAATAAAAAGGCATCTAGTTTGCAGCTCATACTCAGCGTTTGGGCGTTTATTAGCTACCTGCTTGTACTGCGCCATAGTTGCTCTTATTGTCATTGAATAAAGATTTATGTATTTGCGGAGAACTTGCCCTGTGACATGGACCCACCCTGTGGCATACCACCCTCCTCGATTGTCTTGGGGCACCCTGAAATAAAGATCTCCCAAACTCCCAGGTGAGCAGGCAAATACTTTTCAATGGCTGTTGGAAGCTGCCACTAGGGGGAGCGTGCTACATATGTATTCATATTTCTCTAATTGACTTCAATGTATAAATCTGAATGCAGGGAGCTCCCCCTAGTGGCAGCTACAGTCATCCAGAAATTAATCATGCAACTATATAACTGGATTTGGATCCCTGTATTATTTATAGGGCACTCTGAGGGTATTATTGACGTAGAAGCTTTAGCTGGTATCGGGATGTGACCTGTACTTGTGGGCAGGATGTATATGAAAGGAAACATGACATCAGTTGTGTCTGGCTCCAGGAGACACAATTGATATATGGGATCCCAGCCTTACCTATGAATCTTAAATCTTGGATTCTCATTACCCCTTGGCTTTGGAGAATTGCTGTGATTCACCCGTATAATAGAAATCTTGTGATGACTCACTTTTATGTCCTGTATTCTGCAAGTACAATAAAGGTCTGATTGGTGCGACAGCCACTAGACACAAGACTGCTGACGCTCTATCCCTGTTCCTAGCAGAGACGTGACTGCGCATCCTCTCCATTAAAGTCTATGGGAGATACAGAAACAGCTCAACGCACTCACTCGTCTTGAGAGTGCTTCTTAAGGACGGTTTCACACAAGCGTATTTAAATCCGTCCGTAATTAGGATCCGCATTATGGACGTGTTACAGATGACAGTATGTCATTGGTATTCACTTCCGCATTGTTTTTATTTTCAACTGGACAGATACTGATCCGTATTTGCCCAACAAGAAATAATAGACCAGATAATGAGCTACAATACGCTCATCTGAAACCAGTCTCAGTATGAATGAGCAGTCACTTCACTAGCTTTAGTGGCGCATTGTTTCCTTTTCACCACTAGGTGTCACTGCTGAACCATACAAGTAACTTGCAGAGTTGTAAAGTTACAGGTTCAGAGAAAATTCTGTTTTTAAAGAGCAGTTATAACAGATTTTAATGAGTTGTGTGCAGGGTAGTTGCTTTGAGGCTGAAAATGCAGGAAAATGGTTACTTTTGGGAGAGCTGAGTGATGAGCAATACGACTGCCTTCTAAATCAGACTGGACTAGAGAGGATTATTCCAAAGTCCTAGCTTTTGACATAATAATGGGACCCAATCATGAAAGCACATGAGTTCTAGCAGCATACAACTGTAATTTTCTAATCATTGCAGATCATTTTTAATGGTGCCTATTGTTAGTTTGAGGCAGTGCAAATAATTGTGGAAATGCAAGGTACAGCCATAGGTGAAACATTTACATACCTTCCAGTAATCTAAGAATGAAAAGGGGGATAACTGCTAATTTTTGTCAAGCCATGCCTCTAAACCCTCTGCCTCCATACACTAATAGTGCCCTCTTTGTGTTGCACACAATAATAGTGCCCCTCAGGCTGGGTTCACACAGGGCGGATTTGCTGCGGAAATTCCGCACAAAATTTCGCCGTGGCAAATCCGCCGGCGGCCGCTAATCTCGGGATTAGCCAGCCATGTGGATGAGATTTCTCAGAAATCTCGTCCACACGGGACGGCCAATCAGCTGCGGTAAGTCAGGCTGGAACCCGCGGTTTCAGAAGATGCAGCATGTCTATTTATCTTTTCTTTCCGCCGCGGCCACGTTCTCCTCTATGGGTGCGCCGGCCGCAGCGGAAGAGCGAGCGGCCGGGCCGCTTCAAAGCCGCCGCGGCGGTTCTCCCGGTGGAAATCTCGCGTTTTTTGCTGCGGCCAAACCGCGGGATTTCCACCGGGAATACGCCCAGTTTGAACCCAGCCTCACAGTAGTGATGCCTCCATAGTGCCCTCCACCCTGTAATGCTGCCCCATTAGTAAAACACGTGCATTAAGGTTTCCCTGTTTGTGAAACTAACATAGTAAAGATGCTTCCTTAGTGCCCCACCACAATATGATGCCACCTTAGTGCCCCTGACACTACTAATGCCCACTGAGGACGCAGATACAACTGATCCTGCCTCCTGGGATGGCCCTCAGCATCCAGCACTGTCCTATTGAATCCTGGCCAGTCAGGAGACGTGTTATGTATATAAAGCTCATCATTCTATACATTGTGTAGCAGTTCTGCAAGATCTCTGCTTGCTGTCAGTGAATGGGAACATTTGTGTTAATATCCAGAGGTTGAAAGCCCCGTCCTGATCAGTGCTGCTCACACAAGTGTTATGAACACGCACTGCATTCTTCCCAATGTCTGAATAATGAAAAGAGGGACAATTCCTACAGCGTCAAAAGTGCACAGTACCACATTTTTCTATTAGTCCACTCCTCTTTTTTTGCTAAGCGATTCCCCCCCCCCGCCCTGTAATAGTGCCCATCAGTGACCCCCTCACATTAATAGTGTTCGTCTGCATCCCTACCGTCTCATGCTAAGTTCCGAATAGCAGAATCACATGATCAATATGCCCAATTGTAGAAGAGACCCCTGATGGAGATAAAGGGTCTCCTGCCCCTCTGCTTAGGCATTGGTTGGTCCACCCGAACATAGGGAGGCAGTTATCAGGCTCAACTCCATTGGGTCTGCAGCATGGCTAGCGGTGTAGTTATGGTGCTCTTGTCTATCATGGTGGGTGAAAGTGTCGATAATCCCTCCAGGCTCAGGCCATGCCAGGACAGGAACGGGTCTGTTAGACAGCTCTCGGTATAGAGAGAACGCGTAGAACTTTATATATATGCCATTCAATGATCAGGAAAGCTGGGTGACAACGCCTATGTGTTTGCGCCAACCAAAGAGCAAAAATCCACAGTAAATCCTTGATTTGTCCTCTTCTGTCATACAAAGTATTCTATTCAACTAGTTATATTCATGGATGCTACATTGGCATGAATATAACTAGTTGAATAGAATAGTTTGTATGACAGAAGAGGACAAATCAAGGATTTACATTCACTGTGGATTTTTGCTCTTTGGATGGGGCAAACAATAAACTCGCTAATAAAGGATGTGTTATATAAGTGACAGGAAATACATGTTATTGTTCTGAGCTAATAATTCAGATAGTTTTATTCTTCTCTGACAACCACTATCCGGCGGCGGACAATAGCTGCTCACATCGACCCTGACACAGCCAGCATCGGGGCAAAATCACTAATCCTTATGGAAGGCTCTAAACGAATATCTCCTGTACAGAGCCACACTTATTGCTTCCTTTATAACGTGGAGAATAACAAACCGATAAAGAAAATAAATGGCGTGAAATAATCAGTTGATGTGAGGGAGAAAGTGGGGCTTACAGAGGTGAAAAGATGAAGAGGATTCAAATCATTCCCCTGTGCAAACAAGACGCTACAAAACCTGCCTGTAACTTCCAGCACAGAAGATGGAAAAATCTTACTGAACAGGGAGCAAAGGGCAAAAAGAAACTTACGGGAGTTAATTGGAACATCCCTCTCAACATACCATCATCCTGGAGGTCTAGGTGTCTCAGATATAGAATGCTGCCCCAAGGGCACAAATGTAGCTACTATATAACTTTCACCTATGTACAAGAATACAACTACTATAATACTGCCTCCTATGTACAAGAATATAACTACTATAATACTGCCCCCCTATGTACAAGAATATAACTACTATAATACTGCTCCTATGTACAAGAATATAACTACTATAATACTGCCCCCTATGTACAAGAATATAACTACTATCATACTGCCCCCTATGTACAAGAATATAACTACTATAATACTGCCCCCTATGTACAAGAATACAACTACTATAATACTGCCTCCTATGTACAAGAATATAACTACTATAATACTGCCCCCCTATGTACAAGAAAATAACTACTATAATACTGCCCCCCTATGTACAAGAATATAACTACTATAATACTGCTCCTATGTACAAGGATATAACTACTATAATACTGCCCCCCTATGTACAAGAATATAACTACTATAATACTGCCTCCTATGTACAAGAATATAACTACTATAATACTGCACCATATGTACAAGAATATAACTACTATAATACTGCTCCCTATGTACAAGAATATAACTACTATAATACTGCCCCCTATGTACAAGAATATAACTACTATAATACTGCCCCCTATGTACAAGAATATAACTACTATAATACTGCCCCTATGTAAAAGAATATAACTACTATAATACTGCTCCTATGTACAAGAATATAACTACTATAATACTGCTCCCTATGTACAAGAATATAACTACTATAATACTGCCCCTCTATGTACAAGAATATAATTACTATAATACTGCTCCCTATGAAAATGAATATAACTACTATAATACTGCCCCTATGTACAAGAATATAACTACTATAATACTGCCCCCAATGTACAGGAATATAACTACTATAATACTGCCCTCTATGTACAA
The DNA here is from genome assembly GCF_035609145.1 of Eleutherodactylus coqui. Lineage (NCBI taxonomy): Eukaryota > Metazoa > Chordata > Amphibia > Anura > Eleutherodactylidae > Eleutherodactylus > Eleutherodactylus coqui. The sequence goes on along the minus strand of NC_089844.1, from coordinate 150,096,506 downwards.
GAATATAACTACTATAATACTGCTCCCTATGTACAAGAATATAACTACTATAATACTGCCCCCTATGTACAAGAATATAACTGCTATAATACTGCCCCCTATGTACAAGAATATAACTTCTGTAATACTGCCCCCTATGTACACGAATATAACTACTATAATACTGTCCCTATGTACAAGAATATAACGACTATAATACTGTCCCTATGTACAAGAATATAACTACTATAATACTTCCCCCTATGTACAAGAATATAACTACCGTAATACTGTCCCTATGTACAAGAATATAACTACTATAATACTCCCCCTATGTACAAGAATATAACTACTATAATACTACTGCTTATGTACAAGAATATAACACTATAATACTGCCCCCTATGTACAAGAATATAACTGCTATAATACTGCCCCCTATGTACAAGAATATAACACTATAATACTGCCTCCTGTGTACAAGAATATAACTACTATAATACTGCACCATATGTACAAGAATATAACTACTATAATACTGCTCCCTATGTACAAGAATATAACTACTATAATACTGCCTCCTATGTACTAGAATATAACTACTATAATACTGCCCGCTATGTACAAGAATATAACTACTATAATACTGCCTCCTATGTACAAGAATATAACTACTATCATACTGCTCCTATGTACAAGAATATAACTACTATAATACTGCCCCCTATGTATAAGAATATAACTAATATAATATTGTCCCCTATGTACAAGAATATAACTACTATAATACTGCTCCCTATGTACAAGTATATAACTGCTATAATACTGGCCCCTATGTACAAGAATATAACTACTATAATACTGCCCCCTATGTATAAGAATATAACTAATATAATATTGTCCCCTATGTACAAGAATATAACTACTATCATACTGCCCCTATGTACAAGAATATAACTACTATAACACTGCCCCCTATGTACAAGAATATAACTACTATAATACTGCCCCCTATGTACAAGAATATAACTACTATAATACTGCCCCCTATGTATAAGAATATAACTACTATAATACTGCCCCCTATGTATAAGAATATAACTACTATAATACTGCTCCTATGTACAAGAATATAACTACTATAATACTGCTCCCTATGTACAAGAATATAACTACTATAATACTGCTCCCTATGTACAAGAATATAACTACTACAATACTGCTCCTATGTACAAGAATATAACTACTATAATACTGCCCCCTATGTATAAGAATATAACTACTATAATACTGCTCCTATGTACAAGAATATAACTACTATAATACTGCCTCCTATGTACAAGAATATAACTACTATAATACTGCCCCCTATGTACAAGAATATAACTACTATAATACTGCCCCCTATGAACAAGAATATAACTACTATAATACTGCTCCTATGTGCAAGAATATAACTACTATAATACTACCCCCTATGTACAAGAATATAACTACTATAACACTGCCCCCTATGTACCAGAAAAGATCTATCCTCATACATTACATCTGTGCTATTTAGCCACAAGATGGCACTGTTTTAGCGAGAGTTAGATTATAATCTATGGTATCTTGCAATCTACACAGGTTTAGAGCTCTGTGCCTGGCATTTCTTGCCATTGCAGAGGTTTCATCATTTGCTTGTATTACAGCTGATCTCACCCGGTAGAGCCCTCCAATCTGATATGAAATGCTGCCTCCTGTATGTACAAACATGTTTTTTGCTTTATATTCACTAAATTAAATAGTTTGTCATTGTTCATTCTGCATTTCATTAACAGACAGAAGCAAATAGCACACAAGCTGACAAAACAAACACATCCTACTGTGTATTGTTCATGAAAGTACATTTGAAGGTGTGGTATCTTTATCCAGGGGTAAGTGCCAAGATGGAGACAGCAGCAAGCTTAAAGTGGAAATGCCCCTTTGTGGAGGATTACCAGCAACAAGAAAAAATAATGCCAGAATGCCACTCAGTCTAGACCCTGACAACCTGAGGGGGCACCATTAATAAGAGGGGCTACTGAGAGAGCACTATAATTAAATGAGGATAACACAGGTGGCACTAAAACTAAACAGGGGGTTACAAAAGGGCTACTGCAAGTCAGTGGGGCCACAGAGGGGGCTCTATAAGTAGGTGGGAGTACGGAGGGAGATTATTACTTTGTGGAGCCACAGAGGGGCACTATTATACTATTATTTTGTTGGGTGGCAGAGAGGGTACTAGTACAACGTGAGGGACACAATGACAGTGCTATTAGAAAATGCAGCTGGATGGAAAATGTGCAGAAACAAGACATGACTGGAAGAAGTCTTCATGGTGGTCTGGGCCCAAATAAAGGAAGAAAAATGAAAACGGGTCTCACTTGACCTTCAGCTGCTTGATTCTTCTCCTTCCTGTGAGGTTACGTATATTTGGTTGGCAGACTGATATCCCTACATTACCCAGCCATCTGGGCTAATGAAGTACAGTATATGTTGTTAGTCCATGTCTGTTATGTGTTGTATGTGGCCCTCTATTTTAATATTGTTTCATAATAAAATTTATTAGTTTTAATCTATATCTGTGAAGGGCGACTTATATACTATATAGATTCGAAATACCACTGTGATTCCACTTTTCAAAAGCTATAACTTTTTTATTTTTTCCATCAACATGGTTGATAAAATTGTTAACAATTGTATCAGGTAATTGTTCTTCTATTAGAGTGTATACTAGAAAGATATAGCATGATGCTAGTATAAGTAGTGAAGGGGTTAAACAAAACTTTTTCTATACTAGTGCCTGGGAGACAGGCAGAAGATAAGAGTCTCCCAGACACGCCCCTTGTATTCATTTTCACTGAATTCATAACCGTTTCATTGTATGTTATAGTAACACCTTAAAAGGTGTATCTAATGTTAAACATTTTAGTTTCAACCTATCAGGTATTATTATTAATCTTGGAGGTATGTACTTTTCCTGTGATGTCATTTATGATATATAAACCACATACACCTTAGAATAAATTAGAAATCATCTGATACCGCAATAAAGCTGGTGTGATATGTATTTCTCCTGGGTTCAGACTTCTACACGAATTCTGGGAGTGTCTTCTCTTTGATACATACATAAATTCTCTCTACAATAGAGAATATTGTAAAACTTTGGGAAACTGAACCATACCTACTATGATCGCTATGATAAAGCATTGCAGAACTTCTGTCCTGCAATGCCTTATTGCTTGTATTAGCAATCATAGGCAATGGCAAAGTAGGACACCTGTAGCTGGCGTCCTGTTGCCATGGCAACCCATTGGCCCTGCATGATCACATCGCGGGGCCCAATGACGTCACAGAGGAAGCGTGCTCCCTCTGTGAGCCCTTTACATGCCACAAGCCATATAGATCGCAGCATGTAAGGGATTAACAGCGGGGGTCGCTGTCCAGATGCACCCCCCGCTGTTGCAGTGGGAGGCTGGCTATCAGCCACAGCCGGCTCCCGCTGCCAGATAGCGCGGGATCTCTTCTGATCTCGTGCTATCCATATGACGTACGTTTCGGTCATGTTGCGCTGGGTACCCCGCTGCCATGACATAACCTAACGTCATATTGCGTTAAGGGGTTAATGGGGACAGATATTCTGCAGAGGATATATTGCCTCTTGGTGTGAAAGCTTGTATACCAGCAGAGAACTTAAATGGGATTCTACTGGAGGGACAAGGGAAAGAAGTAGCATCACGTTACTACACCTATATAACACACGATCTGTTATTAATAAGTTCAGATATTCTGCAGAGGATATTCTCACCTCCACCTCTTCCTCCTTCTCTTCCTTCATGTCTTCATACCATCTTTCAACACCCTCGACATCGGCACAGATATCTGTAAATGACAAAACCTGACCTCCATGCAGCGTTGCACGTGGTAAATGCCAAAAATCTGTCCTAAAAGTCATATGTCTAGGGGAGTGCAACCACACGGCCAAGGAGCTGTTGATGGCTCTGTAGGCCCAGGCTGACATTTGGCTGAAGCCACACAATCTGAAGCCTGCCAAGGTCATGTGTGACAATGGGGCAATGCTGATGGCAGCCCTTCGCCTCGCCAATCTCACACACGTGAGATTGGCCCATGCCTGGCCCATGTGATAAACCTGGTAGTGCAGCGCTCCCTAAATAATTACCCAGGTTTATATGCACTGCTGGTAAAGGCCAGGAAACTGAGTTCTCACTTTCGGCGTTCACACCCAGCCGCCTCTTGCCTGGTGGAGGTGCAGTGGCATTTTGGGCTACTACCTAACCATCTCATCTGTGCCCCTACATGGTGGAATTCCATGTTACATAGGTTGCTGAGGCCCAAATTTAATGTAATTCCAGATGGCCCGCACACTAGGGAATGCTTCTAAATGCCATCCGCTCCCACATTCAGGCCATTCTAGCAGTGTTATATGATTTCTATGAATCCACTTTTTGTACATAGCAGCCACATGCCGTGGGGCTGAATCCTGCTGAAATAGAGTATAAAGAAAAGCTTCATTATCTTGGAGAGGATCACATGCAGAAGGCTTCAGTTTGGGTTCAACTATTTTATTTATGTATGTTTTGGCATTTAGAGTCCCATTAATCACACAAATTCTGCCCACGCCTTTTGCTGTCCTACATCCCCAGATTATAACACTAAGGGACATACATATGGGTGAGTTAAAAGTTGCACCTGAGATCCATATAAATGGGTCCTATCTCCGTTAGATTTTCGGACCGATTTTTTTCATCCAAAAAGCTCTTGGAAAAAAAAACAGTGTGCCGCAACCGGGTGCTCATAGTAGTTGGAAGGCAATCAGGATGCAAAACTTCCCTTTCCGTACTTTATGTCACTACTCTCAAATAGAGAGTTTCTGGTCTCATCACTCCAGCAATTCTATCCCATTGGTCCTCTGTCCAGGTAATATGGGTCTTAACCCGCTGGAATCTTTTCAACCTTTGTTTGGGCAATATAAATGTTTTTTTTTAACCTGGAATTCTAGTATTTAGATCAAATTCTTTCAGTCTGCCACTCAACTTCATACCACATTGAGACACTTCTCCTTCTGTAGACGCAGATGATTTTCATCAGTTACCTAGACCCAATCGTTTACTTCTTCTATTACCACCGCTAGTTGTACACCTTTTCCTGCTTTCATCAGTCTAGTTTTGTCTAGTTATCAGACTAAGACTTCTTAGACCTCTTCAAAAGTTTTGAAATACTTCCTGTGGACATGTGGAAGGAAGAGTACTGGAGTACACGTCACCCAGATGCTTAGCTTGGGTGAGATAAAACTCCAGTACAGGAGGCATAGAAGATGCAAGAGGCCCAGAGCAGAGCATATAATCAGTCTGCCAAGGTTAGAAATGTTAACCTTGGGGAACGAGTCCTGACCTTGGTACCTAGCGTGGAAAGAAAACTTCTCACCAAGTGGCAAGGTCCCTCTAAAATACTAGAGAAGGTTAGGTATGTAAATTATAAAGTACACCAATCAGGAAAAAACTTTACCAGATTTATCATGTTAATTTATTTAAGCTCTGGAAGGCTAGGGAATCGTTGACAAGGAAACGGTGATAGGAGACCAGTAGGTGATCAGTAGGCCAACAACAAGAGGCCAACGAGTTTCTGCAGAGAAATAAAAGGAAGTTCTCTGACAGGGCAGGTTGCACCCATGTAATACAGCATGGTATTGTAACTGAGCCTTGGGTCAAGGTAAATCTCAAACCGTACAGGATACAGGAAGCGTGTAGAGAAGCAATGTCTACCAAAGTCAAGAGCATGCTCGAGTTAGGAGTAATTGAGGAGTCAAAGAGTGAGTGGACCAGCCCCATTGTTTTGTTCCCTAACCAAATGGAACTTGGAAATTCTGTAATGACTTCAGAAAGCTAAATGAAATCTCCATACTTGATGCTTACCCCATGCCAAGGGTGGACGAGCTGATTGAGAGATTAGGTAATGCCAGACACATTAGCACTCTTGATCTTACAAAAGGGTACTGGCAAATACCTTTGACAGATAGAGCCCAAGAGAATACCATGTTTGCCACCCCAGATGGTTTGTTCCAATACAACAACATGCCATTTAGATTGCACAGAGGTTGATGGACCGGATTTTGAGGCCACATCATGACTATTCCGCTGCACACCTGGACGATGTGGTCATTTACAGTGCAGATTGGGAAAGCCACCTTTGCAAAGTACAGGTGGTCTTGGATGCAATAAAGGATGCAGGCCTGACCATAAATCCAGAAAAGTGCGCTTTAGGCTCGGAGGAAACAAAATATCTTGACTACAGCATTGTCAGAGACGTAATCAAACCACAGGTCAATAAGGTGGAGGCCATACCGAGTTGGCCTAGGCTCTTGATTAAAAAACAGGTCAGGGCTTTTCTGGACATCACGGGGTATTATCGCAGGTTTGAGCCAAATTTTGCCTTCATAGCTGCACCATTAACTGACTTGACTACAGGTCAAAGGTCAGTGATTGTGATGTGGACGCCAGAGGCAGAGAAGGCCTTTCAGAGCCTCAAGTCGGTTTTGTGACAACAACCAGTACTAATCATCCCTGACTTCACCAAAGAGTTTATAGTGCAGACAGATGCTCTGACAGGGGTTTGGGTGCAGTATTGTCCCAATCGCTAAATGGGGAAGAACATCCAGAAGCGTACTCTATTTGGAAGCTGTCCCCTACTGAGAAACATTATGCCATCATAGGAATGTTTAGCAGTTAAGTGGGCACTGGTGGCATTAAAATACTATATTCTGGGCAGAAAATTTTGGCTGATTTCTGACCATGCCCTCTTAACCCCTTAATGACCAATCCTGTTTGCGCCTTAACTACCAGGCCAAATTTTGGTAATCTGACGTGTGTCACTTTAACATAGAATAACTCCATAAAGGTTTTGCATATCCAAGTAAGGGTGGACACTCAGTGGCATTTTTTTTCTCCATTGCGCTGTGAGAGCAAGTGAAAACTCTCGCCTCGCAGTGCGAGAAAAAAACCGGGATGACGCCAGGATATCGCCAGTCTCCTCAATGGGGCCAGCGGCAGCAGCGCTAGCCCCATGAAAAGATATGGAGAATACCGTGGACTTCTGCCACAGCTGTCACAGCTGAGACAGCTGTGGCAGAAGGGCAGCATGCTATCCCATTGCTTTCAAGAGCTTATATTTCAAGCCCTTCCCCGATTATCATGCTGCAGGGTTTGCCAAAAACCACTGCTTTCAATGGGACCGGCAGCAGCGCCGATGCCATTGAAAGCAATGGAATAGCATGCTGCACTTCTGCCACAGTTGTCACAGCTGTGGCAGAAGTCTGCGGTATTCTCCATATCTTTTCAATGGGGTGATAATCTTGCCTGATATTCATGCATTGCGAGAAGCACAAAACTTGTGCGAATACGAACTCCATTCTTTCGAATGCGGTAATACGCATGAGCGATGTTTTCTCTTACTGCAATGCTGCAAGGAAAAATTACACCATGTCTTTTTTTTCAGGTTCCTCCTTTATTTCAATGGGACCTTAAATACATCATACAGTACTTGCATGCTGTGTGATGTGCATGCGAGGTTTCCCTAGGAAATCAATGGGAAACACTGGCAATCCTCTGACATGTGCAAAACTCGTGCAAGAGGATCGGAATTTCACAGAAGCAATCGCCTCGCATGCACGGGTAAAATGCAGGTTACCGAGCGCAATATTGGACTGAGTTTCTCCATCCGATATCGCGCTTGCCTGTGTGTAATTAGCCTTATTCATACAAAATTACTATGTTACATCACTTTCTGGATGACCAGTCATCTTTTTCACATTTTTTTTTTACCATATTACCAAGTTCTCCACGGTCATTACACAAAGAAAACAAAAAAAAAAGGTCAACTTGATAACAATCACGCAACGCAAAAACAAATGTTCTACTGTCACTTCTTTGGATCTCTAAACAGTTAAGCTGCCTGTCCACAGGCGCTTTTGCATTGCGTTCCCCGTGGCGAAAGCTGACTCATATCAACCTAGGGGTGCTGTGCTCACTTTTTCTGGTTATTTCGCTATAAATTTGATATTATTCAGAAAATTGAACAAACTGTGTTGTTTTACATTCTACAATATAATTATCTTTCCAGCTGTCAATAATTTTCCAGCTGCATCTCCTGTTTATGCGCTCGTTTCTGTTTATACGCCGCACTTGGAATACCGTCAGGTGAAGGAAGAGAGTTTAGCTCTGCTAAACTCCCCCCCCCCCCCCTTCGCCCCATGCCGGCTGTTTGCAATGGGAGGGAGCGGGATGGGACGAAAGCTGGTTTTCTAAACTCCCGTCCCCTCTCCACCCCCTTCCAGCTGTCTCCAATGGAACGGGGCGTAACCTAGTGTGCTAATCTGCTGCCCATACCTTTACCAACAGCCGGCAAGGGGCGGAGAGGGGGAGGTAAGGGGAGGGAGTTAGCAGAGATGCTGCTAAACTCACTCCCACCTCCCTTCTTCAGCAGCTCCCATAGACTACCATAAAAGTCTATGAGACCGGCCGCCGTATTCCAGCTGGAAGATAGTTCCAGAACTACTGGACTTCAGACGACCGGAATGTGCACCATATGAGCTATCTTTTCCCGCTGGCCATTTTTAAGCACCGCAAAAACGTCCATCTAAACTGAGGCATTGGAAACCAATACATCAGATGAGTAGCGTATATGGACCGGCTGTTAAAAAACGTGATCGATATACACACATGTGAATGAAGCCTAAGAGCCATGAAACATCAAAAATGCACTTTTTTCACCAGTGTAGATGCTCCCCTAAGGGCCTGTTCAGAAGAATGCTATTTTCGCACTGCTGAGTAGCGCACAAAACACGCTTCTATAGGAACCGGTTCCTATAGAAGTGTTCACATGGACGATTGTTAGATGTGCTGAATCAGCGCACCTAACAGATAGGACATCCGAGTGCAAACTCACGTGTCGGCTCCAAGGTGCGCGCAAAGATAGGACATGCCCTACCTTTGCTGTGTACTTTCCATAGACTCCTATGGGAGCGTTGAAAGGACGCACCTCAGATCATGTGAACGTGCCATTCTACGGAGCTTGAAGTAGTCGATTCACACAGTCTTTTCAGCACTATAGCAGCGTTTTTCTCTTGCTGCTTAGCAGTGCGAAAACAGCGCTCGTCCTAACGAGGCCTTATGGTAATTTAACCCTTTGCAATCCAATTATGGATTCAGGGTTTCCTAGGTAGCTTTCTCTTTCTGCCATTAAACAATGGCGCCAAATGCTGGCTAGAGCAAGTACTGCGGTATGGGACATGCTGGAGAGGCCCCCCTGACAACAGAGCAGCCAGTAATATACAGTAAGAATACCCTGCCAGACATCTTCCAACATCAAAGCTGTACAACCTTCAATCAGAATGTCTTTAGACGTCAGACAGTGGATTGGAAAGGGTTAAACTGACACTACCTGTTTCACACTCCCCTGTAACATCATAGTACTATATCTAGCAATGAAGGGTATGTATACTTTTACAATGGGTGCTGTTTTGCTCCAATGCATCTAGATACAAATGTAGTGGCCCAGTGGGTCCTACAGAACATTCACATACACACTGTCCTGTCTCACCTGTCTGTGTGCCGTCCCTGGACATAGAAGGTGGCGTCCATAGGAGAGACCCTGTTTCTCCTCTAAGCCTAGAGCTTTGCCTTGATGTCAGCTGGTATCCTATTGGCTGGATAAACTCACTGGTGCAGAGTCCAAGGGCGGGAAAGCAGCAACACAAGTCCCTATGCAAGGGTGGGAGGAGTAAAGAAAGTGCAGGAAGCAGAAGAGAAGATAAATGGAGGAGTCAGTGAGCAGTTAGCGGAGGTTGTAGTCAGGCGTTGGAGGAAAGAGGTCGTGTTGGAGAAAGAGGTACTCATACAAGAGAGAAAGCAGTATCAACATGTTCTTCCCAAGGTTGAGCGAGGTCTCATTCCGCTCCCTTGGAGTTCCACAGCAGAGAGCAGGAGGATCTTTCCGATGTCAGTCTTCCACTAAAATAGTGAGTCCAAAACTACCTGGTGAACTCAAAGCCAGGATTAGTCTAGCGACCACCTTACACTCTGCTTCACCTACACTTTGTTAGATCTTAACCGTCCCTTCAGCTAAAACAACTAGTGGGGAAACTGTCTTGCAAACCAGTTACAGAGAAAGGAAAGGAGAGAGTGTTGAAGTCAGTTTTCTATTCAGTTTTGTATTCTTCCTCGTGTTCAGTTCACTGTATACTGCTGTATCTACTTGTACCATTACCAAGTACTGCATTGAAGATTCTGTATTTACAACTGTTACAAACTTCAGCTTAGTAAATCTGCGTTCTCCCAGATTACTACCACAAACTACTGGACTCATCTCAATTATTTCATTGGCATTCCATGCCGAGGGTCCCGGTCGGAGTACTGTCATCACCCGTGACAAAACAGGCCTTCCTGTTAAGTGTACTCTGGCACGTTCTTTGGGCCATTGCACAACCCCCGAGCAGGGCACCTTTAGCACCACTGTCGGGAAAGACCACAGAGCCATCCATGACAACCCTTCTGCAAACCCTGTGGTCTCCCTCACATTGGCACACTCAGGTGTTGCACAACCATGATGCAATATTGCAAATGATTATGATTATCCATTCAGTCGCATCTGACCTTCGGTCACTCCATGGATCAATGTTCTCCACACATTCCTGTCTTTCACGGCTTCTTTCAGTTCGGCGATTGACAAGTTGGTGGTAGCCTTGATTGTATCTAGCCATCTTGTTCTTTATCCTCCTGATCTTCTCTTTCAACTGACCTTGCCAAGCATCAGTATTGTTACCAGCGAGTTCTCGCGCATCACATGTCCAAAAAAGAGAGCCACTGTTTGATGATTTTGCCCTCTAGTGATATTTTCGGTTTGACGCGATCTAACACTACCTTGTTCATTGTCATGGCCGTCCACAGTATCCGTAGCATTCTCCTCCAGCGCCATAGTTCAAGTGCATCTGTTTTCCTTCTGTCTGTTTTCCTGAGCGTCCAACTTTCTCAGCCATACGTAGTTATGGGAAAGACGATTGCACTGACCAGTCTGGTTTTTGTTGCAATGCTAATATCCTTGCTTTTCCAGATCTTTTCCATTCCTTGCATTGCAATCCTACCAAGTGTAATCCGTCTATTGATCTCGGTTCCAGATTGCCTGTTGCAAGATAAAATGTTGGACCATCTTGACTTCTTTATTGGTAATTTTCATGTTCACTGTACCGTTGCTTACCGCGATCATGACTTTCGTTTTCTTGCTGTTGAGATACTGTTCCATGCATTCGCTTTCCTTTTGCACTCGTTGGATAAGGTATTCCAGGTCCCTTTCACTTTCCCACAAGCAGGGTGGTGTCATCTGCGTATCAGAGCTTATTGACATTTCTGCCACCGATTCCGACTCCAATTTCTGATTCGTCTAGATTGCATCGCCTCCTGATCGTTTATGCGTACAGATTGAAAAGGACTGGTGATAGAATTCAGCCTTGCCGTACGCCTTTCTCAATTCCGAACCAATCCGTGTTTCCATAAGCTGTCCTTACTGTTGCTTCTTGGTTGTTGTAAAGCGACCTTATAAGCTGTTCAGTATGTTCTGGGACGCCCATATGCTTCAGACACTTCCAAAGCTTGTCATGCTCAATACAATCAAATGCTTTGCTGTAGTCGATGAAACACATGTACACGTCCTTTTAATACTCCTGGGTCTCCTCCGTGATCCAGCGCAGGTTCATGATTTGGTCTCTGGTGCCACGACTTTTGCAGAAACCAGCTTGAGCGTCCGGCAGTTCCCGTTCAACAATTGTCACAATGCATTTTTGTATGATCTTTAAGAGAATTTTGCTGGCGTGAGGTATGAGGGCGATGGGGCGGTAAATGGAACATTCTTGAGTATCACCTTTTTTTGGAAGTGAGATGAAGACAGATCTTTTCCAGTCTTTGGGCCACGATTTGGAGCTCCAGATCTTTTAACATAGGTTGGTTAGGATGTTGACTGATACTGGTTTAAGCAGTTCGGCTAGTATGTGATCAATGCTCGGAGCTTTCCTGTTTGGTAGTTTTTTCAGGGCCCATGTGACTTCTTCCTCCAGAATGCCTGGTTCTTGTTCTACTTGATGTAACGGGTTGTCTGTCTGATTGCCTGCATACAGCTCTGCTGTATATTTTTGTCACCTACACTTGTAAACTGTATTGCAAATAGTTTGGCTTAAAAAATCTCCTATTGTTTTATTTTTTTGTATACAGCTCTTATGCAGATCTATGCAGGAACAGACACAGAGTGCCAAAGGCTCCAGTCCAAAAGACGTGCCTAGGTCTTCCCCACAAAACCCCATTGAATATAAGCATTTACCAGAGACACGTAAAGTTGCGTTATGCTGGAACTCCCCATTCCAACCAAAAAAAAACTATGGCTTAGGATTAGTGTAACAAACAGCTAAGCACTGATACGTTACCCCAGAACCTAAATTGTATTGCATACTGTATATACAAGGTGCAAATAATATCACTATTCATATTACCTCTCTTCTGTCACTAAACAAAAGGGTCATTCCATGTCAACTGGCCTAATTTGGGAGAGGGTCCCTGCTTGACCGCTTTCAATTTTGCTGAAATATGTTCATCCACCACCTGAATGAAGTTCTGCAAAGTTTCAGCTTGGTTGAGGCTCTAGAGCCATAAAGGTCAATTTGCCCTCGCAGGTCATGTCGAAAAAATATCCAACTTTGTGTTACCACAGTTTTGGTCTAAGCAAGCTAACACACAGAAACTTGGTACACTTGGTCAACTTTTTGTGTAGAATTAAGTATGGGTTTGGTGGCTAATAAAGCCTAGCTGGTAAAGTAGCTGGTAAATGTCACAACAGAATTGTCTAGCTTGGATACAAGATGTGATACGGGTGGGAATGGAGGCTCTAGTACCCTGCTGTACCGCCTCTAGCTTGGATATAAGATGTGATATGGGTGGGAATGGAGGCTCTAGTACCCTGCTGTACCGCCTCTAGCTTGGATGCAAGATGTGTTATGGGTGGGAATGGAGGCTCTAGTACCCTGTTGTACTGCTTATAGCTTGGATACAAGATGTGATACGGGCGGGAATGGAAGCTCTAGTTCCCTGTTGTACCGCCTCTAGCTTGGATACAAGATGTGATATAGGCAGGCATGTAGGCTCTAGTCCTCTATTGTACCAGCTCTAGTTTGTATACAAGATGTGATACGGGTGGGAATGGAAGCTCTAGTATCTTTTGCATTTCTGGTTCAAGAGCAAGCACACTGGGTATTCTGGCTATATCTGGTCTGGCATACAGCGCTGGTTTAACAGAGAAGAGAAGTTTTAAAAGACTTCCTCTTCTGTGGATGTTCTTTGCCATGGCTTGGATTATTGAATGCATGCCTGGATCGCAGTGGGTTAGCCATGACAGTTTCTATTAGGCTTCCCCCTAACATATGTGTATACATTGGTATACTGTAATTATGAAGTTGCTTTCAACAACCATTCATCATTATTGCCCTAAGTACTGAGCGCCTATCCTCCATGTTTATCTTCTTTACTATACCCACCTCGATCTCTCTTGTAGCGGCTGCATCGATCCCTCGTATGATTTCACCACTTGAGAAGCACGCATGATCACTACAGCCAATTGATAACATGTCCTGTGAATATGCCATACAAATCGAGTTATGACTTCACCTTTAAGCTCCCGGTGGTGTATTTACAGTAGGGATTTAAAGCTTCTGTGGATTCCTGAAAATTAAGTCATTATGCCATACATCATGTGTTATGTAAGGCAGTTTGGCAGAGAATTGGGCAAATATTGCTGAAGGAATACATGTTTGCCAAGGTGAAATGAACTCTCCAAACTGTAGACTACAAGTCATGCCAGATTCATCTTATTTCCATCTATGACAGAATCACAGACTGGGTTGATCAGGAAAATGCAGTGGATATAATATATCTTGAGTAGTAAAGCATTTGATAAAGTATCTCATACCATACGTATTGAAAAAATGACCAAATATGGGATTGGCAAGGCAACTGTTAAATGGATTCACAACTGGCTGAGTGATCGTACTCAAAATGGTCATAAATGGCTGCACATCCAAGTCGAAGAATGTATCAAGTGAGGAACCACAAGGCTCTGTCCTAGGCCCAGTGTTGGTCAACATTTTATATACAATATGTGATACGGATGGAAATGCAGGCTCTAGTACTCTGTTTTACCGCCCCTAACTTGGATACAAGATGTGATACAAGTGAGCATAAAGGCTCTAGTACTCTGTTTTACCACCCCTAACTTGGATACAAGATGTGATACAGAAGGGCATGAAGGCTCTATTACTCTGTTGTACAGACTCTAGCTTGTATATAAAATGTGATATAGGCATGCATGGAGGCTCTAGTACCCTGTTGTACAGACTCTAGCTTGGATGCAAGATGTGATACGAGTGGGCATGGAGGCTCTAGTACCCTGTTGTACTGCCTCTTGCTTGGATACAAGATGTAATATGGGCAGGCATGGAGGCTCTAGTACCCTGTTGGGCTGCCTCTAACTTGCATAAAAGATGTGATACCGGTGGGCATGGAGGTATACAGGCTCCGTATGGTATCCTGCAGCATATCTCTCCACATATGCTGTAACTGAGCTTCTAGTTTGTGGAAACTTGTAGGCTTTTGAAGTTGGCGTCCCAAACCGTCTCATATATGTTTAATTGACTATATAGCTGATGACCGGGCAGCCAAGGAAGTGTGACAATGTTGTGGAGACATTCCTGTGACCCCGTTGTGCGTGCGGCTTTGCCTCTTGGAAGCCACCATGAGAGGAAAACATGTGGCTGCAGGATGTCCTGAACATATCGCTGAGCTGTCCCTTGTACTTCTTCTAGGGGTGACCGATTGTCATATGCGAATGGCCCCCAGACCATCACACCAGCAGGGGGCAGTGTGCCACTCCACAGCAAAGGCAGTACCGCCTTTTGTGCCCGATAAAGAAACAGTATCCACCTTTGTACCCCCATATAGCTGTATATGCAATTCCATACAATATGAAACTTTAAAAGGTTTAAAATTGTGCATCTCCTCCTATCAGTGGGTATTGATAACCTTTCTTCTACCCTGCTAAGTCTGCACAATGCCAAGCAGCTGTACAGACAGGCCTGGTTAATAGCATGTATGTTACAGTAACAAAAGGGGACCATTTGTTCAGAGGGCTGGTTGCAAAATGTAAATGAATATTACATAACTGCACTGTTTAAGCAGCAGCTGATACGACACAGAATGAATGTAGAGGCTTCGTTATCGCGTAACTAATTAATATGTGAAGGTTTCTCGGTGTAATCACTGTTTGCTTAGATAAGAGTACGGTTCGGCTGGCCTGTCTGCGCCACTGACCTATACAAGTGAAGCTGTACCAATGTGTGACCCAATTGTAGATTCTAAAGACACATTGACTCTTCAATATTTGCAGCGCTTTATTTGATTTGGTAGCAATAACCCTTATCATACATGGTTCGATGATCACACCTGACAGATGGAATATAGTTAGATCCATGGAGGCAAAAATCTGCATTGTGAAGGCCTATTCTAAATGATTCACAGTCTAAAAAGGGTTTTCCACGCATTCTTAATTGATGACCTGTCTTGATTGGATCCCCGAGTGATCAGCTGTTCTCACGCCCGTTGCTCCGACTCCTGTGTAGTGGCTGGCGATGGTAATTGCAGGCGCAACTATCATTAAAATCAGTGAGAGTTGCACCTGCAATTACCAGCACTGGCCACTACACCAGGGGTCGGAGCAATTTGCTTCCTCTCCATTTCCTGTTTGTTTTGCTGGTGATGGCAGGCGCTGGAACAGCTGATTGGTCTAGGTTCAGAGCGGTGGACCCCAGTTGAATAACTATTAATGACCTATCCTGAGGTTAGGTCATTAATAAATTATGCCTGGAAAACCCCTTTAACTCTACCACGTTCATTAGTATCACATACGGCACTTTCACAGAGTCCACGTTTTATTCTCCTTCTCACAGCGCCCTCTAGCGTGTTCTGTATATAGTTTTCGCTTGTTTGCCTAAAAACAACTTGACTTCCTATTTGTGTGACCATCCTATTACTGCAGGTATTGACTCGGTCCCAGGAGGGTTTGTCTGCTGCACAACAGACTGCCTCTCCGTACTAAACAGACTTGTTGAGGTCTTTCTCAGTCCATCTACAAGAAACTGGAGAAGAGGCACAAGATCACGTCTTATGTCTGCCTGTGGGGTGCAGGTTTGGTGTCACATGGTGTGGCAACGAAGACGTGGCAGTTTTTGCACAACCCAAAAACTCTTTATTGTACATAATTTACACATGTCACTCGATTGGAGGGAACATCGAAGTTTGCAAATAGTAGAGGCCTGATAGTCCCGAACCAACATCACAAGAAGAAGGGGGAAAAGAGGAGGATGATGGCGCTGGGTTTGAGACCCTTACAGATGAATATTGTCCATTTCCTCTTTGCCGGTGTCCGTTGACCCGGCGCTGCGGAGCGTTTTTTTGTTCTTATAGAACCAACATCACCAACACCCAACAGTCTCTCCATCAGGCTTTATCCTCCACTCACACTCTCCCGCAGTCGGTCATGATCGCTCTTGTTCTCCCAGGCATAACTTCTCCTCCGGCTCGATCTCCAGACTCTCTTTCTTGGTCCCAGACCTGTACTTTTCAGGGTCAACACCACAATGTCATCCAGACTTGGCATCTGTTTGCTGCTGTGCCATCAATTACTGTTATATCACCACAATGGCTGCCCATATGGTTATGGTGGGAAGGAAGACTTTCGCTTCTCCGATGGTCATCCGTTGTTTCTTCTATACAGTTCTGGGTCGCTAGCAAAGTCTTCTGGATAAGAAGGTGTTTCTTCTTATATTTTTTTGATGAAATTGCCATTGGCTGGGCTGGTCACGCAGGAACGGAAGTCTGCTGCGTCACAGCACCAGAGGCGTCACTGTGTAGGAGACTTGCAAGAGGAATGATTATACTGACCCTTTGTTCCTTTCGGGAACTGTATCAGACCACAGGATGGAACTTTGTCCACCGGAATCCGGGAGCATTAGGTGTAGGAACTAAAGAAAGAACTAAACAGATAGTTATGTTGCGACCTTTGTAATTAGAACTGCGCCATCATGGTGTAGCAGGTTCCCCGGGGTCTAGTGTGCCCACGCCAGCTGTCCTCAGTGTGCATTAGTGCTATATGGCAAACCTTGTTTGCTATGGAAGTTGTTCAAGCATCAGAAACTCCTCGTTATGAGATGTGAGAAGGGCTGTGTTCCTGCATTGTTCCCATTGTTGTAACTTTCATTAAAATGATCAATTTAGATGTAAAATGGGCTCTGAGCGCATGACTGGAGGTCATAAACCAGTGACTGTTATATGGCAACTCTGTGACCGTCATTACTTTTAGTTTCGACCACCAGTTACGCTCATGGAGCCTGTAGCAGCCCCACTGAAACCAATGTGTTACCCCCTGTGCAGTATTCCATGGTAGACCCCCTACGGCAGCCCTATCCCGGGACTCAGAACATGCCGGAAGGCCCTTACTGTGTTCCTGCCCCTGACCCAGGGGATCTTTCACTCACATATCTAGTTTTCTCCCACGATTTTGTATGTATTACAGTACAGGCTAAGCAGACAAGATTTTAAGAAGTCTCATCTGCACACTACGGAAAAAAACGCAACGAAAATTGACCAAGGTCCGGATTTTAAATCCACCGCACATCCATATATGCTGCATATTTTCATTGTGGATGTCACCTCTTCACACGAGCAGGGTGAGATCAGGGTGAAGTCTGTATAGAACGCATGCAGACTTTGCTGCAGTTTCGTCTCAGATTTTCTGTTGCAGACCATACATTCCATATGGGCATACCCCAAGGCCGGCTTCACACGGACGTATTTGCACACGCAATGTGCAGAGAATAGAGCTCATTGATTCTGAATGCGTTTATGCATGGGCGCGAATTTTACCACGTGCATTTTGGCCGCACGAAAAAGATAGAACCAGCTCTATCTATCTACGTATTTGAGCACCAAAGCTCCCCATAGAAATCAATTGGGGGTGCGCAAATGCAATACAGAAGAAGATGGGTGTTACACTGTGTGATTCTGCTAAAAAGAGAACACTTCTGGAGTACCTTAGACAATTTACGCATTTTAAGTGGTGCATGTTTGTGTTCCACACGCAAAAAAACCCGCCTGGGGCATAAAAAGTACCGTAAAATACGCCGACACATGTCCAAAAAGGCTTCTTTCATAGCGCTAAAATGTTGCACCTATGCTTGTGTGAAGCTGGCCTAAGGCTACGACTCCACAGAGTCTTTTGGTCACCCCTGAGTTGCCGTATAATTGTGGAATAACTATGATGACCTTAATGGGATTTTCGGGGACATTAGGAAAAAATTATAAAAAATTAAAATGAAGAAACATTGAATACTCACCTATTCTAGTGGCTCCCTGTCGAGCGCTGCAGCTCCGGCGCCTGCCGCACGTAACTTGTAATAGACGATCAATTAGTAGATCAGGGATGGTCTGCTGCCCAGGATCCCTACTGATCAGCTGTTCGCCAGGCTGATGCACTTGTGCATGGAGCTCATGCACTGGTGTAACTATAGGGGATGCGGTTGCACCAGGGCCCAGGAGCCTTAGGGGGGCCATAAGGACTCTATTCTCCATATAGGGAGCCCAGTACTATGTATAAAGCATTATAGTTGGGGGCCCTGTAACAGGTTTTGTTTTGGGGCCCAGGAGCTTCATGTTACGCCTTTGCGTTAAGGAGTTAGGAGATGTTGGAGGGCCCCAAGATAAACTTTTGCACCTGGGCCCATGGGCCTTTAGCTACGCCCCTGGAAATAACAAGTAATTCCCTACCCATAGAATAGGGAATAACTTGCTGATCGTTGGGGGTCTCACCACCGAGATCTCCGCTGATCTCGAAAATGGGACTCCCGTGTCCCGTTGCTTCTTCCCCAGCAGTGATGTCACTCTGAATGGAGCACTGGCCAACTATACGCAGTCAGTGCTCCATTCATTTCAGTGGCAGTGATGGAAACACCCGAGCAGCTCAACAGGATGACGGCACCAATAAACATTTCCTCAGGTCTCAGCTTCATAGGAATGGGAGATGATACAGAGAAGTTGACTTCAGTGAAATCAGGGCTCAAGATAATTAGTGTTTACTTAGGTTAACGGGCCTTTAAGATGTATCAACCAGGTGAGCACACATCAACTGTTTTCCAAGAAGGCAATTAAAGATCCTGCCAGGTAGTTCTGCAGCAGCAGCCTAATATTTGCTGCAAGGAAAGTGTGTCATACATTCAGTATGGAGTAGCATATGGTTAAGGAAGAAGCAGGTGACCTATATAATCAGGACAGCCGCTGTGAATACTGTACGTTCACCCGTGGTAACCCTACTGTTGTATCGGCTGTAGTCAAGAAAAGGGGTCAGAGCAAATGAAGAACACCTAACTGCACAGGGCTGGTCCACAACCACATAGGTCTGCATAGGAGCTGCATACACAAAACCACAAATTTCTAATTCACACTACTTAGGCCGGCTGCCTATGACCGGATTTGCATTGCGGCATCCAGAGCAGGAGTCCGCCTCTGGGTTCCACAGCAAATACTGCCATTCTATGGAAAAACATTTTTTTTTACGCACGAGCGAAAATTAATTGCAATTTTCCACTCATGAAGAAAAAATCGCAGCATGCTCTGTTTTTGAACAGATTGCGTGCGGACGGCTTCCAATGGAAGCTGCCCAACCCATGGCCCTTCCACAATAGCAATGACGGGGGGCAAAGCAGGGGTTTGAAAAAAGAATGTGTACTATGTATGTCTGACGGCGAGCCGTGCGGACGATCCGCAGTATAGAAGAGGCAGCCGAAATGACAGGTACGCACGGACGCCTGCCTTGCACAGGGTCAGATTCTGTTGGGGGCTCCATGCGGAATCCGTGTGCAGCCGACCTTACAAAGGCGCTTAAAACGTAAAGGGGTATTCCAGGCATTTACTATTGCTGACCCATTGTCAGGATCGGCGGACCTCTGCCACTCAGGATCTCCACCAGTAAGCTCATCCTACGGCCCTCTGTCAGTGCAGTGAAGCCCATCCGCATCGGTGATCGGAGCTGGAAGTGTAATAGAAAGGCTTTGTTCCCATTGATTTCAATTGGAACAAAGCCTTTCTATTACACTTTTAGCTCTGAACACCCATACAGATATCTGACCCAACTGCATAGACTACAGACTGAAGGATTAGCTGAACTATGGGGATCCTGAGCTGCGAGTCCCCACTGATCAACTATTGACCTATCCTGAAGATAGGTTATCAATAGTAAATGCCTGGAAAACTCCTTTAAAGTGGTTGTGGTGACATATTCTCCAGGCTAATTCAACATCAGGCGAGGTGCTGAGACAACCGGTGGCTGCCCCAAAAAATATTCCATCACTGGAATACCCCTTTAACCCTTTCCAATCCAATTTGTATTCTGGTTTTCCTAGGGGGCTTACTCTTTTTCTGCTGTTATACAACGGCGCTATATGCTGGCTAAAGCCAGTACTGCATCAGGTGACACGTTGGTTAGGCTCTGACAGCAGAGAGGCTGGCAATATACAGTAAGAGAACCCTGACAGATGTCTTCCAACATCGGAGCTGTACAGCCTTAAATCATAATGCCTTCAGAGGTCAGACAGTGGATTGGAAAGGGTTAATAGGACCTATTAAATGGATATTCCGATGGAACATTTATTTCAATTCTCAACCATCCACTTGATGGTTAGAATAGAATCCATACACAATATTGACTGGGCATCAGTCTGTTGCTTCAGGGACTGTCCCATTCAATGTGCAGTGGTGTGTCGCCACGGCCAAGGTCAGATCAGATGGGAAAGAATACCTGTAGAATCCTTTAACTTTTTTTTATTCTGGATGCACTGGAGCAACAAGAAAATAAGTAGTTGTGAAAGTATACATTATACATAGTGCTAATCTATGCTGATTAATATCTTTGTACATCTTTATAGGGGCTTGAACCTTGTTTCTCTTCTGCAGAGCTCCAAATTCTCTGTATCAACATAGATATAAATGATAAAATTCTGTCTGGTCGCAGCGATCACTAGGAGGAGCTCAGTACATAATATCATACATTGAGTTATAAAGCAGTATGCAGTCAGCTCCAAACTCCCCCTAGTGGTAACTGCAGACAGGAGACTACTATGAGCCAAACGCTTAAAAGGTGGACATTGTAATGCATCAGGTGGGCACCCACTGTGTCACTTTGGGCTGGTCCTAAAAGACTATAAGAAGGTCTCCTGGTTTTCACCTTCTAATCTCTTTTTGAGAGATCTGTTCTTAGCTGCAGGGAATTCCCAGGCCGTTTGCCTACGAATAAGCTTAGTACAGTGACAGCTGACCCAGGGGGATCAAAAAGAACCACAGCTGGTACCAAAGGGACATGCGAGGATTTAGTCAAATATCAGGCCAGAGTAAGGACAAGCAGAATTTCTGCAATGCAGTAAAGCAAGCAGGGCATAGTCAGAAAGCAGCTGAGGTCAGGATAAGCAGAGTTCAGGAAAGCTGGGTATACAGACAGACAGGATTCAGAAGAGCTTTACTTGGAATACTAGGAATATTATTTTTCAGGCATCTTCCATTAGGAGGGTGCCTGAAATAAGACAGGAAGAGTTAGGACAGGAAAGCTGGGTACATACAGTGACCCTTTAAGAGGCAGGCCGGAGACACGTGCACATCCTATAGGCAGAGAAAATGCACAGAAGACGGAGAGCAGGAGGATGCTGGCAGTTGGGTCATCAGGCGATAAAGGTGAGAGGAGGCACTGCAGCATCTCGTAGGGTGACCCCAGACACAAGGCACACGTTGAGGAGCTGGGAGGGTAGAGTTGTCACTTGTCTCAGTGGCACTTACTAGTCTCCTCCCCAGAGGGACACACATAGCCTTGGCCAGAGCAGCGCTGGGCCTTTTCCGGACACCCCTAGGATAGGGAAACCCAATAAACTGGAGAAAAGGAATAGCGGATGTCACAGGTGACGCCACCATTCCGTTACCCACTGATATGACCCTAAGCAGTAAATAAATAGAGCCGCAGACAGAAGTAATGTACTTCAGGTCCCTGGGAATGGTCAGGGCCTGGCAAAAACTTTACTGGAGCAACTTCTTGTGTACAAGGCACAAATGACAATGAGTTGCAGTGCAGGTATTAGACAGACTTTAGAGTACCTCCACTCGGTAATCCCAGATTTCAGGACGGCCGGAAGTAAAAAGCAAATGGGTGTAGCTCTACGCAGTGATCCCAGACTTCAGGACGGCAGCATAGGAAAAGATGAATAAAGAGTACCTCTGCACTTGGCCTTGGAAGTGGCACCTGCTTCTTGCTCACGCTCTCTCTCTCTTCAATTGGGGCTCACTCTTCTCATCTCTGGAAGATACAGGGAACCTCTCTTCTTCCTCCATTCTTCACCACATGAGGGTTGAAGGTACCCCCATGTGGCTGGCACTCTCTCTCAGGAACCCAGAAGAATCTCTTATCTCTCTCTCACACACTCCTATTTATATTCTCACTCATACCACGTGGCAAGACAAATTGATGCATTTGCATGCAATCCCCAGGCTTTTGCAGACTCTTAACTCATCACACGCTCCAGCTGTGCAATATATATAACAGAATGACTAGACAATTTTGCACAAAACACCAATAAAAGTCATGACATTC
This sequence comes from Eleutherodactylus coqui, assembly GCF_035609145.1. Lineage (NCBI taxonomy): Eukaryota > Metazoa > Chordata > Amphibia > Anura > Eleutherodactylidae > Eleutherodactylus > Eleutherodactylus coqui. The sequence continues at coordinate 150,073,721 of NC_089844.1, read as the reverse complement.
ATGACATTACGGAGGGGGCCAGGAATAGATATACTGGGCCACTACAGCACCACCAACCATGGTCGTTGGCCATAACAGACATGACTGGAGGTACTTCCCTATTATAAAATCCCACTCCCACTTCTTAATCAAAACTAAAAACTCCACGCAGTTTGGGTTTTAAAGTGGGGTAGGCCACAGCTTTATTAACTTTTAACCATTTTACATACTAGAAAAACTTTCCATGCTTAATAAAATTTCATATTCTAACTTCTTGAAACCGAAAAGGAGTCCATAATCCTCGCTATAAATCAGGCTTGCTAACCACCCTACACCGACAGCTGTGACAAATTCCAATTACTTCGTCCATCCTGTAATCCACTAGTGGGAGGGTGGGTGTCTTCCACCCGAATCGCTCCAGCTGCTGTTTCCTCCTCTTCTTTCACCTTCTTATTTCCTTCTTGGATCTACCTTTTTCTGATCCCAACTTCACCCCTTCCTACTCCGGGTCGCTGCCCCCTATCCCTACACTAGACCCACCGTCCAGTCCCTGGCAGCTGCATTATATCATTATGCTGCCTTCAATTACTTTCAAGGTGTTGTTCTATCTGAACCATTCCTTTCTATGTGCCCTATTAGGATCAGCTGAAGAGTTTATGCATTTGTTGTCTCCTCTCATCCCCAGGCTGCAGAAAACAAGAATTGGCATTTGGGATCTCAATGTTCCCAATACATTGTTCCTATGTGAGAGATGTAAACTGCTGCCTGAGGGCTTGACCAGGGAGTTATTTTCAATCCCCGTTGAAATAAATATACATAAACTGTCCAGATAGGGACATTTCTTAAAATGCAATCCTAGTTAAGAGACTCATGTTCAATACGTGTATAAAAAAACCAATAATGTATTAAAAAAAGAAAACATAAAAGTTAATAAAACCACAAAATGTGTCACCTAATTGAACTTACCTATAGTCATTAAACTATAATATTACATGAAAATGAGAATTTACTAGAATATAATCAACAGATTATACAAGATACGGGTCATACAATAAAGATTTAGGTCTTTGGCTTTGAAGTGATCTGTTTATGACTTCTGCAGGCCATAGGCTAACAGGATACTGTAATAAGGGTAATTATCTGGAGTCACACTTCAACTCAGAAAACATGGTCCTCATATCCTATACGATCACCTACATTACAGAAGGAATGCAGTGTCACTGTTCTCCAAAACATTCATGTCTCTGTTAGAGATAAACAAATCATTTACTATACAATCATGTCCTCAGATACCTCCCTCCAGGAGCACAGAGTCTTCAACAACTCTCTTCCACAAGGCTGATGATGGTGATTACAGGGCAATTCCAATAATGACTGAAATGAACAACAATTGTGTAGCAGCAACTACTGTAGTACTACCCCATATGACGAGGAATATAGCTACTAAAATACTGCCCTCTATGTGCAAGAATATAACTACTATAATACTGCCCCCTATGTACCAGAATATAACTACTATAATACAGCCCCCTATGTACAAGAATAAAACTACTATAATACTACCTCCTATGTACAAGAATATAAATACTATAATACTGCCTCCTATGTACAAGAATATAACTACTATAATACTGCCTCCTATGTACAAGAATATAAGTACTATAATACTGCTCCCTATGTACAGGAATATAACTACTATAATACTGCTCCTATGTACAAGAATATAACTACTATAATACTACCCTGTATGTACAAGAATATAACTACTATAATACTGCCCCTATGTATAAGAATATAACTACTATAATACTACCTTCTATGTACAAGAATATAACTACTATAATACTGCCCCTATGTACAAGAATATAACTACTATCATACTGCCTCCTATGTACAAGAATATAACTACTATAATACTGCTCCCTATGTACAAGAATGTAACTACTATAATACTGCCCCTATGTACAACAATATATCTAATATAATACTGCCCCCTATGTACAGATATATAACTACTATAATACTGCCTCCTATATACAAGTATATAACTACTATAATACTGCCCCCTATGTACAAGAATATAACAACTGTAATACTGCCCCCTATGTACAAGAATATAACTACTATAATACTGCTCCTATGTAAAAGAATATAACAACTGTAATAATGCCCCCTATGTACAAGAATATAACTACTATAATACTGCTCCTATGTAAAAAAATGTAACTACTATAATACTGCCCCCTATGTACAAGAATATAACTACTATAATATTGCCCCCTATGTACAAGAATATAACTACTATAATACTGCTCCTATGTACAAGAATATAACTACTATAATACTGCTCCCTATGTACAAGAATATAACTACTATAATACTGCCCTCTATGTACAAGAATATAACTACTATAATACTGCCCCCTATGTACAAGAATATAACTACTATAATACTGCCTCCTATGTACAAGAATATAACTACTATAATACTGTCCCCTATGTCCAAGAATATAACTAGTATAATACTGCCTGCTATGTACAAGAATATAGCTACTATAATACAGCTCCCTATGTACAAGAATATAACTACTATAATCCTGTCCTCTATGTACAAGAATATAACTAGTATAATACTGCCTCCCATGTACAAGAATATAACTACTATAATACTGCTCCTATGTACAAGAATATAACTACTATAATACTGCTCCCTATGTACAAGAATATAACTACTATAATACTGCCCTCTATGTACAAGAATATAACTACTATAATACTGCCCCCTATGTACAAGAATATAACTACTATAATACTGCCTCCTATGTACAAGAATATAACTACTATAATACTGTCCCCTATGTCCAAGAATATAACTAGTATAATACTGCCTGCTATGTACAAGAATATAGCTACTATAATACAGCTCCCTATGTACAAGAATATAACTACTATAATCCTGTCCTCTATGTACAAGAATATAACTAGTATAATACTGCCTCCCATGTACAAGAATATAACTACTATAATACTGCTCCTATGTACAAGAATATAACTACTATAATACTGCTCCTATGTACAAGAATATAACTACTATAATACTGCTCCCTATGTACAAGAATATAACTACTATAATACTGCCTCCTATGTACAAGAATATAGCTACTATAATACAGCTCCCTATGTACAAGAATATAACTACTATAATACTGCCCCCTATGTACAAGAATATAACTACTATAATACTGCTCCTATGTACAAGAATATAACTACTATAATACTGCCCCGTATGTACAAGAATATAACTACTATAATACTGCTCCTATGTACAGGAATAGAAGTACTATAATACTGCCCCCTATGTACAAGAATATAACTACTATAATACTGCCCCCTATGTACAAGAATATAACTACTATAATACTGCTCCTATGTACAAGAATATAACTACTATAATACTGCTCCTATGTACAAGAATATAACTACTATAATACTGCCCCTTATGTACAAGAATATAACTACTATAATACTGCCCCCTATGAACAAGAATATAACTACTATAATACTGCTCCTATGTACAAGAATATAACTACTGTAATACTGCCCCCTATGTACAAGAATATAAATACTGTAATACTGCACCCTATGTACAAGAATATAGCTACTATAATACAGCTCCCTATGTACAAGAATATAACTACTATAATACTGCCCCCTATGTACAAGAATATAACTACTATAATACTGCTTCTATGTACAAGAATATAACTACTATAATACTGCTCCCTATGTACAAGAATATAACTACTATAATACTGCCCACTATGTATAAGAATATAACTACTATAATACTGCCCCCTATGTACAAGAATATAACTACTATAATACTGCTCCCCTATGTATAAGAATATAACTAGTATAATATTGTCCCGCATGTACAAGAATATAACTACTATAATACTGCCTTATATGTACAAGAATATAACTACTATACTACTGCTTCCTATATACAAGAATATAACTACTATAATACTGCCCCCTATGTACAAGAATATAACTACTATAATACTGCTCCTATGTACAAGAATATAACTACTATAATACTGTCCCCTATGTACAAGAATATAACTACTATAATACTGCCCCCTATGTACAAGAATATAACTACTATAATACTGCTCCTATGTACAAGAATATAACTACTATAATACTGTCCCCTATGTATAAGAATATAACTAGTTTAATACTGCCTTCTATGTACAAGAATATAGCTACTATAATACTGCCCCCTATGTACAAGAATATAACTACTATAATACTGCTCCTATGTACAAGAATATAACTACTATAATACAGCTCCCTATGTACAAGAATATAACTACTATAATCCTGTCCTCTATGTACAAGAATATAACTACTATAATACAGCTCCCTATGTACAAGAATATAACTACTATAATACTGCCCCCTATGTACAAGAATATAACTACTATAATACTGCTCCTATGTACAAGAATATAACTACTATAATCCTGTCCTCTATGTACAAGAATATAACTAGTATAATACTGCCTCCTATGTACAAGAATATAACTACTATAATACTGCTCCTATGTACAAGAATATAACTACTATAATACTGTCCCCTATGTACAAGAATATAACTACTATAATCCTGTCCTCTATGTACAAGAATATAACTAGTATAATACTGCCTCCTATGTACAAGAATATAACTACTATAATACTGCTCCTATGTACAAGAATATAACTACTATAATACTGTCCCCTATGTACAAGAATATAACTACTATAATACTGCCCCCTATGTACAATAATGTAACTACTATAATACTGCCTCCTATGTACAAGAATATAACTACTATAATACTGCCTCCTATGTACAAGAATATAACTACTATAATACTGCTCCTATGTACAAGAATATAACTACTATAATACATCCCCCTATGTACAAGAATATAATTGCTTTAGTACTGCCCCATTAAAAATATGGAACTTTTCATATCTGAAGTGTTCTGTAGTTGATCATGTAATGATGACTTTTTATTGATGATTATTATCTTTTTATGACACATGAATTGCTTCCTGGTAAGTTATAAACCGATTTATCTCACAACCCAATATGGAAGATGTTGTGAGATTAATATATATGTTACCTAACAATACATTTATAAGCCGTATCCCATCCAATCAGTAGTGGAGCAGTTAAATGTGAGCGCACATTTTGCCCTGTGCTATACTCTAGAGTGATATTTGAGGAAGTAAGGAGGTGAGGTGACTCAATCCTGCCATGGCTAGATGGACCTGCAGCATACAGATGGAGCTCTTAAGCCTTACAGGGTAATTAACTTTGGGTAAAGGTGAAACCAACAGAATGTTCAGCCAGAATTTTGTTCTAGAAATGTTTTGGATTTATTGTGGCTCATAAACATATTGTACGAGTCTCACCGCACAAATGGATGAATTATTGTCTTAGGTTCCCAGTTTCTCACCTACAGTCGACTGCCAATAAGCCATCTAAGGACTTCTCATCTACATAGAAAATTATACGCAATGTTCTCTTCCATTCCTAGTTGATTTTCATTTCAGTACGAGGTCCCATTGAACTCACTGTCAAATAAGTCTAGAGGGGTGCAAAACGCTTTCCTCTGTGGCAAATACTTCTTTCTTAATTTCTCTATTGTAATTGGTATTATTTTTTCTTAAGTGCTACCCAATTAGGAATGAGCGATTCACTGTAAGGGAGTATGGGTAAACACAAGAAGGTAAGAGATCACTACACAACAATATACACTATCGTATCAAAGGTAATTGAGCAAGAACCAAAAGTAGTATTCGTTTCCATATGTTAATACTTAGTGAGGCTCCTTTGGCCCTAATGACATCAGATACTCTCCATGGCATACTTTCTACTAATGTCTGATACACTTCAGCTGGTATTTCCCTCCATTCATCCTGCAAATGTCTGAGGAGTTCTCTCAATGAAGATGGACACTTTTCATATTTCCTGACCTGACGTTCCAGTTCGTCCCACTGATGGTCAGTAGGGCTTAGGTCAGACCTTATACAGGCCAGTCCAATCATGGAACATCCATATCCTAAAACCAATGTAAAGTAGTGTTGGATGTGTGACAAGGTGCGTTGTCATGTTGGAAGTATGGCCGACCATTCCCAGAGTATTGTAACATTGTCAGCAGCACCTTATTGTCTAGAATGTCAGGTTACATCTCCGTGTTCATAGTTCTTCTCACTACAACCAACGGAGCGAGACCATGCCATGTGACACATCTCTGACTATAACGGAACTTCCATAGTACTGGTGGCACAACACACTTAGGCAGAAGGTGTTCCACATCATCCTCCACACCAGGTACATCCTTCTGATATGAAGATGGAGTTATGTGATTCGTCACTCCATAGAACTTTCTTCTATTGCTAAACTGACCAATGATGACAATCCTTGCACTATTGTAGATGGGCTGATGCATCTTTCTTGAGAGAACTCATCAGACATTTGCAGGATGAATGGAGGGAAATATCAGCTGAAGTGTATCAGACATTAGTAGAAAGTATGCCACAGAGAGTATCCGATGTTATTAAGGTGAAAAGGAGCCTCACTAAGTATTAACATATGGAAATATTACTTTTGATTCTTGCTCAGGTATCCAATGACTTTTGGTAGGATAGTTTACGTATATCTTCATTGATAGTCCATATCATATGACCATCATTACATAATAACTCGGCCGTGGTACAAGTGTAGGTCCCCTCCTACCTCCATCAACCCGCCCGAAGTGCTTCAGTTCTCTGATGAGTTCAGTGTAGCTAACGAGAGGGCTCATCTAGGTTAGCAGGAACTAATTATGAGTCCGAAGTACAGTTAAGGAAGCAGATTCTCTGTATTTTACCAACAACTGGTTAGACATCCTGATAGTAGTAAATTAGGTCCTTAATGCTTCCTGAAAAATATGCCAGCTTAACGAGCCAATACTGAGATTTATAATTTTATGCTACCCTAAACCTGATCTTGGAGCCAAAATATAAAATCCTTCTGGCAGCTGAACCACAAGCCCTATACAATAATGGTTTCATTGACATAGACATGATGGTTTGCTCCATGTTTTAACATTGTTTTGAGTATTATGATTCTGCTGGTTGCTACTGAAATCAAGGTTTTCAACAGAAACATCTCACATTGATCTGATAAACATATTATCCCACTAAGGAGAAGTTAAGCACAAAGTGAAAGAAATAAAATTGAAGTGGTTATCTGGTTACTGGACAACCCCTTTTCAATAGGACTCCATGTGTGAAAATAATAAGTTGAGCTGTACTTACCCCTCTGCGGCTGCCGGGATCCATCTGTGGCTGCAGAGTTGCATCTGTCTGATTAAACCATGTCTACACCTTTTCCTATGTATGTGTATATATGCATGCTTCTTCAGATCTATTCCATTAAGCCTGAAGAAGAACCCTGTGAGGTCTGAAAGCTTGCTATAACATCATGTATTTTTGTTAGCAATTAAAAGGTATCATATCTACAAGATGACTTGGTTACTGAGAACAATCACATCTGTCTGTATGGCATGCAGCGTGATGGAGCATACCATGCAGGATTGCTGTTCTATGTGGGCATGATATGGCCGTATTATAGAATTCATACCCTTCATTAATCTTCTGTAGAATTTGAAGGCGTCTGCACACAGGTCCTGTAACTGGGGCTGGTACTATAGGAAGTGCAGGGGTGGCAGTTCCAGCTAGACCCTGCTGACTGGGGGGCTTGATGCCCCCCTACGGGTGCCTACCCACTACCGTTACGTTTTTACTGCGAAATGCGCAGTGTTTTTTTTTTTCTTTAGGTGTCTATGGGACTTGTTAATGTTAAAATCGCAATGCGGCAAAATCGCAATTTACCGTGAAATCGTAATTTTGTCTAAAACTACTGCCACACCTCCCGACTTTCAAACATTGGAAAGAGGGAAAATTCCTTTGGCAGGCAACACGCATTATGACTAATTTTTCAGTGTAAAGTGATGTTCTTTCTTATGTTAAACCACACCCTTTGTGCCCTCTCACAGAAATAATGCTAATTAGTGAGCCCAAAGCAGTGATAGTACTGCTCTGTGATCCCCTCACAGTCATAATGCTTCTCAGTGACCACTCTCACAGTCATTGTGCCTCTTAGTTACTTCCTCACAGTATTAGTGATACTCTCACAGTAATAGGGCTCCACAGTGGCCCCTTCTCAGTAATAGTGCCCCTTAGTGTCACTGTCACAGTAGTACGGCCTCTCAGTTAACCTCTCACAGTAAAAGTGCCCCTTAGTGTCGCTCTCACAGTAACATTACCTCTTGGTGACCACCTCAAAGTCATAGGGTTCCTTAGTGTCCCCCTCACAGTGATAGTGCCCCTTAGGCCTCATGTCCACTAGGAAATTCGGGCCCGCGCTGATTCTCCATGCAGAATCCCACAGTGGGTCCCTGCTTTCCCGCGGACATGAGGCCTGAAAAATGATTTAACTCACCTGTACGGCCGCTGCGGGTTCCTGTCCGTCGCGGGCAGATCTTCTTTCCCTCTGCCCGGCGGATGTGCTCAGCATGCCGGCAGTGTGCCGCGCGCATGCGCCGTGCACTCTTTTTTTTTTTTTGAACTCCTGCTCTACTGCGCTCCCGCGTAGGGAGCAGATATTCAGGTACGGGTGTACCGCTGGACCGGACGGCTTCCATAGGCTTCTATGGAAGCCTGCGGGAGCCGTCCGCACGGGAGACCGGCAGAAAATGGAGTATGCTGCGGGTGTTTTCCCGCACGTGCGATCCACGCGACACAGAAAATTGACATCTGCAGGTAAGTAATGTCCAATGCATCCCTATGGCCGTGGAAAACGCGTGCAGATTTCCTAAATCTATTTGTCCAGTGGACATGAGTGTCCTCCTCACAGTAACAGTGCCCCCTAGTGACCCTCTCACAGTAATAGTGCCAATTAGTGCTCCCTTCACAGTAATAGTGACCCTCTCACAGTAGTACTGACTCCCCTCACAGTAATAGTGCTTCTTGGTGACCCCCTCACAGTAATATTGCCCCTTAATGACCCTCTAGCAGTAATAGTGCCCCCAGTGATTCCCTCACAGTAACAGCGCCCCTTAGTGAACCCTCCATAGTAATACTGTCCTAAGAATGCAGATTCCGTTGAAATTGGGACTCCAGGCATGCCTCCTAGGACAGCGAGACAGCATCTGAAATCCAGGTCTGTTTCGCAAGGTCTAGGATGGTTGGGAGGCATGCGTGCCATGTATCATACTGTCTGCTGAACTGCTGTATCTAATCCTATCATGTGTGATAATGTCTGCCCAGCAGGTGTATCTAATCTTATCATGTGTGATATAGTCTTCTGAGCTGCTGTATCAATCTATCATGTATGATACTACCGTATCTGCTGTGTATCTAATTCTATCATGGGTGATACTGTGTGCTCGGCCCATGTATGTAATCCTATCATGTATAATACTGTCTACTGAGCTACTGTATCTAATACTATCATGTGTCTGACGAGCCTATGAATCCGAGCCTATCCTGTGTGATACGGTCTGCCGGGCTGTTGTATCTAGGCTTTTCATATGTGATACTGTCTCATTAACCAACCTGCATTATATTCCAAATGATGTAATAATCAGTGAAGCCTCCGTAGACGGATCCGCATCCTTGTCCATTCATAACACAAAAGGCTTACGTGCAGCTGAACAGTATTTACCCGTTTCGGTTTTGGGCACCGAACCAATGCACTTGTTGATTTGGTATTTGTGTAAGGCAGAATCATTTATTATTCTTGCAGGTTATGTAACAGATACGTGTAAAGTAGGACTGGTAATTTGGCTTCTCGGTTCCTTGGCATTTGTTACTGCTGAGACATTTACATGTTTGCTTTAAAAGCAAGTTTAGAACATCTCTTTCTAAAAAGAGATAAGAAGGGTAAATAATGTTGGTCAGGAATCATCTTTGCTGGCCATAGGTCATCAGTAGAGATGACCGAGTATACTCGCTAAGGCACATCACTCGGGCAAGTAGTGCCTTAGCCGAGTATCTCCCCGCTCGTCTCTAAAGATTCGGGGACAGGTGAGTTGCGGCCGGGAGCGGGGGCGGGGGGGAGAGAGAGAGAGAGAGAGATCTCCCCTCCGTTCCTCCCCGCTCTCCCCCGTCGCTCCCTGCCCCCTGAATCTTTAGAGACGAGCGGAGAGATACTCGGCTAAGGCGCTACTCGCTCGAGTAATGTGCCTTAGCGAGTATACTCGCTCATCTCTAGTCATCAGTCAAGAGTCTCTTTGCAAGAGAGAGCAAAAATGTAGATACTGAAGGACTTCAAGACAAGACACCTTTGCAATTACTAATGATAAAATGTGTGGATATAGGCCAGTGGTGTACATAGAGGAGAACCTGATCACCATAGCAAAACACTAAAATAGTGGCCCACTAAACCCAAAAAACTCCCATCCCCCAACAATCCAGAACCAAAGGGTTCTGGACTTTCCATATTCCACTCCTGTAGATAGGAAGGGTAAGATAACCCTTATGCCAGTCCTCTGGCCTTGGGGTTATGGTCATGGTAAATGTAAGCTGCCGTAACACTCTCAAAGAGCTTCATAGGTTCCCTACATGCTGCCTTTGAAGTAAGCAGCTACAAGCGATTTGATGATCAAAATCCTTAAATGCCTATAAACATGTCAGAGATTAGCATAGCTACGAATTTGGGTATCATGGAAGGGGAAGATTAGTCCCATATTCCTTCCATGCTTGCAACCTTTTCAAACAGGATGGGAGAATCTGGTCTAAGGGCTGAATCACTCTTCTGTGTTTCAAGGGCCATGAATGGTTGGCACCAACAAGCTGTAGGTTCTCAATGAAGAGAGACATCCTTTTTATGGTGGTGTGAACTTGCACCATAAAAAGGAGCTCCATTTTTTATTCTGGAATAGGATCCCCTTCTAACGCTGATCTCTTGTGGTGTGTGACCTTAGTGGCTTTACTAAGGCTAGCCTCACTTACAAGTTGTACCAACAAAGCCTACGATGTTGTTTCTAGTCTCGATCGATCATCCTGTAGACCAATCTGCCTCCACACTGCTCCTATCCCTGTGTCTAAGTGTTTTCTCAGTTAGTCCAGCATCAGCTTTGCTATAGACTATTACACCTCCCTACAGACTCTTGCACTAGCGTAACACTTTTGACTGCTGTCCCTACACTCTGCTCTCCATACCAGCACCTACACTCCTCTCATGGCGCAGCAAGAATTTCCATTCTATATCAACAGCTTTAGCCATTCAAAAAACGTCTTTGAGACATGTTCAGTCTGTCTATGTTGGAATTTGGTGCGATTTCTGCTCCACCCACTATTTTGATGCAACTCTTTAACCTTTTAGGGTAACCCCTTACACCTGGATCAGTAGACCTGCTCAATTTTTTCCAAGACTGGGGGAGGAGAATGGACAAGCCTTAAAGCTTTGCCGTGGTAAGAAAGAGCAGGTGTAATGATTTTTGTAAGTTATGTAATCTACACCAGTCAGAACATAACGATGCATTGTTCATGATTGCTATCAGCTGTGGTTTCTGCTTATGTTCCTACCCAAAGCTGTTGTGCTAACATTGGTTTTGTCTATGTTTTTTGTGTATTGTAGACATTCTCACAACTTCCACATCGTCTTCGCTACATTTCAATGTTCAATTATTTTCAATGACTCATGAATTTTTAACAACCTGTCTTCCAATGACTTTGGGGTCCCAAGTGAACTCTGTTAACCAGAGTGGAGACCACTGTAGAGAGCAACTTTTTCTGTTTGAAGGACCTGGCTCTTTTGCTCTCAGGGGGTCCTAAGAGTGATATTACCATTATCCACTGGGGACTCTTCAGAAAAAAGACCTCCTGACAATTTGCCCCATATATCCCTTTCCCCATGAACCACCTTCCCAATCAGCAGGTACAAGAACATTCACATGGCAGTTCCTTGCCTTCAGGGGCACAACAAGCTCTACTGGTGCCCAAGGTAGGGGTTTTAGATTGCACATGCAAAGCCCACCACTCTTTATCCCTGAAGTTCAGCAGGATAGTTATCAGACTGACAATCCTTTAAATTACCCCTTCTCCGCCAATTCTTGGTGTTCTTGTTTATAATACATACTCCCATTACCTTCTATTCAGCAGTCAAAAGATCACTCTGTAACATTGTCAAAATCGGCATTCCTTCACCTTTTCAGTAAACTTAAAGGGGTTTGCAACCTTTAGGGAAGTCTTTAGAAATGTATGGGAATGATGGTTTATGTTACTGAAAATCTTTTTTGCAAACATATTTTGATACCCTCAGTTCTCAAGCCACAACTCCTGCCAGCCTACGGTCCCACATGAACTGCACTCCCTTCTATAGACTGGCGATCCATGGAGCACATGTAACAAACACATCATCATACCGCCTCCATGGAAGTACAGTCGGCTTGATCCCGGTGTGCAGTACCTACAAATGTGCAGATAGCAAGCATTTTCATGGAGACCGCATGATGACATGTTGGTCACACCCCCCTCCACAGGTTGCCATCTTATAGACAGCAGTGCCCTCTAGAGACAACGGAATGCTGGCTGAGTGGGAAGGCATGGCTTGTAAAAGAAGGACATTAGTACACATTTGTAATCCTACCATTCCCTCACATTTACAAAGACTTCCCTAGAAGTGTGCAACTCCTTTATGCACTCATCAAACCCTGGCACCTACAGAACTATCAGCCACTTGCACATAGTGTCCAGTTAAATTAGAAGCGGAGAATTGATTTTTTTTTCACTCCATAAATTGTGCCCTATCTCAATGGCGCCCTAGGTAGTTGCCCACTCTGCCTACCTCTTATCCTGCCTCCTTAGAAACAAAAACAGCCATATGGAGTCAGCAGGAGGTAAAATGTGTTTGATATTGTTAGTAGTATAGGGTACTAGAGACCAGTCTTTGGATCACCAGAGGTGAAGGACCACCCCACCACTGGCATAAATTAACAGAGTTAGTAGATTGGGCAAATGGGTAAATGTTAGTACTGGCAAATTTATGACCAGCCTCCTGCCCAAGTGCATGTTCATCCATTGTCTCTAATCTTGACCACATTATTCCTTCCCTTGAAGTGTTTTTTTATTAGGTCAAGTATTTTCAGTCACAAGATGTGCTGGCTGACAACTCAACAGCAACTAGAGAGATGGATAAGTCTAGACACAACCGGTGATGCCATGACACTAAGAGTGTGACCACATAGCCTACTGTGTTTATACTCTATACAGAATAAACTTTAATCCCACACAATAATGTTTTGCCTATATACTTTGGTTGGTCATTCCCCATCGTATCGATGCCAACCTGGTCATGTTGTGTATACAGTGATCAGATACAGATTGTTCATAAACACAACGATAACATCATCCTCCTCGGATTCCCCGTTATATAATATCATTGTAAAAATTAGGAAATGGTCCAGTTAAAGAGGATCTATCACCATTTCCTCACCACCAATATTGGGACTTTTTGTGTTTCAATTCTTTAAGATCTCTGGTTCTTGTAAGTGCCCAGAAACATTATATTTCCGATGCAGAGGATAAAAACAGAATTCTTGGATCCTACAGTGGAACTGAGCATCAGCGAACAGACCCCATTGAATAGGGTCTGTCCGGCTCCAGACAAAATAGGACAACATCCATGGGCAGCCATGGACAAAATAGTTGCCATCATAATTCAGAACATTTCATCCCTGTCAACTGGGACCATCCCCAAAATACTAGGAATGCCCACAAATTACCTACTTTAGGGTACATTTGCCCAAACCCTGTCCCTTTTTGAAGTAGTGTCCTGGGACTGTTGGCAGCTCTGGGACACAAAGGTGGAAATTTGGAGAATGTTTTCACCCAAGATTCTCCACATATTCAGATTCCTGCCTTCAAGACAAACATATCAAATCAGGACCAACATCAGAAACATCTGGGCCCCATCTGGGCCCTATCTGGGCAAATGTTCAAGGCCTCACTATTCCCCATTATGCCCATTGACCTCCATCTTGTTTGCCATTGCGTACATAGTCACTGTAAGAAGGCTGTTCTCAAGCACAGATACCCCTTCATGCCCATACAAGATGCATGTCTATAAACCATCCCAGATTCGGGGGCACGGTCCTAGATTTTGGGGTCTGTCCCAATTTCCCAGGAAGTAGGAGATATTTTCAGCAGGTGCAGCTGGGAATGGAGTAAAATAAAAAGTAGCCTATACTGACCACTTCTGCTCCTTCTCCCCTTTACTCCAGTCCACTCCAATTTGGTCCCTTGCTCACTCCTGGGTAGTGCTATCACATACCGCCTAGCACATTATCGCTATGGCCAATCACTGTCCTCACCCATACCAACACTGGGGCCAGGTATTGCCTACAGCAATTATATGACCGCGTTACCTGTAAGTGGCACTGGGGCAGCAGAAGGGGCAAAAGAGGTGAGAAGAGGCTGTTTTTTATATTATCGCATGAAAGGGGGCATTATTACTGAAGAGCGCATATGAAGGTACTATTACTGTAAGAGGGTTACCAAGGGGTATTATTACTTTGAGGTAGAAATTAATGGGCACTATTACTGCAAAGGGACACAACTAGCGTAGCTTAGTGCAAAAAGGGCATGGCCCTCTTTTCATTGATCAAAAGTTGGAAGCTATGCAATAGACTTACTTGGCCTATGGCTTCGATTTCAGATATTTTTTTGCCATGACTTACAATACCCAACCGCGAGTTTCTCCCAAGCTTTCAGCAGTCACTTGTAAAATTAGCTCTATTTAATCAGAAGTGACAGCTCGCTCTCCACCCTGCAAAGCTGCCAAACCTTCAGAGAGACGAAATTCACACGAAGCATCACGATTCAAGTCCGATATGTAAAGCTTCAGTGCTGAAAGCTAATTATCAAGATTTATGCCCTATGAGCCGGGATGAGCAGGTGCTGACAGGCCGCCATGCAGGTGATTTAATACCCTGTGTCTCTCCACCTGTGTCATCATCTCCAAATAAATGCACGCAGCGTGCTCCTCACACGGGGGACGCGGGAACAACACATCATGGGAACTTTATGTGCACAAGGCAAGAAAACAGCACTTCATGTTCTGCCTCCCTACAGATATCCCACTGGGAATTATGACCACCCACCAACAAGTCATATATCCGATCTATATTTGTTTTCAGAGCAGATTGAGATAGGCCTTAGCAATGGGAATGCTAGTTCTATCTGACACGCTCTTAAAGGGAACCCATCAATATGTGCAGCCTTTTTGGCAGAATTAACGCATAAACGGACTTTTTTGTTCTCAAGGAAATGATGAGTTCCTTGAGAGATGACACACATGAGAATTTAATTAAAGAAAGTCTGTATCTTGATTTTACCATTATAAGCCAATTCTATTATAAGATGGGCCACATGTGAATGGAGATATTTGTACCTTTACTTTTTTTTACTGTCACTTTGCTACTGCATTGACATATCCTTGTTGCTGCATGGATGCTAATGACAGGTGAACTGTCCAATGTGCAGTTCACCTCCTCTTGTGGTCAAGGCTCTTTTTACCCTCTTTGGTTTGATGGACATGTGGGGTCCTCCACCAGTAGGGGTGCTTTTCTTGACTTATCGTAGGGGGAGGCAAGGCATAGTCCAGTCTCTTTGTATCGTACAGGAGATCATGTATGGAAGTTTCTGGAAGGTTCAGATTGATCTATCTGGTCTCGTGCTTATGCGAATTGTCAGCATGTGGATATATATGGAGTGTATTGCCTAGCTGTAGCACTGAATGGGTTACTGTCTGGGTCATGTCTGGAAATGTATCTTTTGTAAGTCATGTGACCATGTTTGATATATGTGTTTGCAAGGTGGATGATTGGGTCTTTTGTCTTGTTCTTGGAGGGAGAGTGTGGTGTAGAGTTGCGCTGTGGAGTGCCGGCCATATGCAGGTACCTTCAACCTGCATGTGGTGAAGATGGAAGAAGCAGAGAGGTGGTCTAGAAGTTTTCCCACTCCTCGGGCACTGCACCTTAAACTGTTGCTCTGGCACCAGGAACCATTGTGGGCCTCCATCTCAACTGGTGATAGGGTGTTGGTACCATTGTGCCAACACCCTATCACAGGGCTTCCATCTCAGGATATTTTAGAAAAAATGGCCACATCATCTTCTTGCTCAAAACAGGATCCATGGCCTATTAACACAGATCAATAACTGGGATACAAGTTGTATAGTATGTCTCTCAGTGGCTGCTGCTGTGGCCGTGTAGTGAAGGACCAAGGTCAGTCACGGCCTAATACTCTGTCCCACAGCATACGGGAGATCTTTCACATCCTGTCTGGACTGAGGTCTGGCATACTACTCCAGACGTCAAAGCTCATCTTTCTCCCCTGAGAGCCCACTGGGCCAAAGACTTGCACATCATAACGGACGTCACTCACAGTTATGTACTTCTTGTAACTAAAATACGGAGTGTGTTCTACATAAATGGGCCGGGTATAAAGTGAAAACAGTTTGTGTGGTCGGCTGCATGTTCTGCTTTATATTTTGCCCTTTAATCTCCATCCTCAAAAGTTAGCAGATATGCTTTAAGGCAGCGATTCCCAACCACAATGCTCTGGCACCCTGATATGTCATGAGACGTTCCTTAGGGTGCTGCAGGAAGAGACAGAAGGACAATGAGAACAAGATTTTTTTTTATTTTGCAGGGGTGCCATAAGGTAAAAATGTTTGCTGAGGCATGCCGCGAACCCAAAAGGTTGGGAAACGCTGCTTTAGGGTACTTCACACATCACCGTTTTGCTGCGGATTTTGGTTCAGTTTGTATTTAATTGCAAGGGTGAAATTTGCTGCAGATCTGCAACAAAATCTGCAGCAAATTGGCTACGTGTGAACACACCCTTAGGGCCTAAGTGACACTGTGACTGATAGTAGCAGCGGGACTTGATGCCAGGGCATGTGGCATGTCTGCCACCGAGAAGAAATAGAGTCAACAGCAGATATAGGGGGAGCCGGCTACTGAGTGGGGTACAGTGGGTTACTAGTTATTATACAGTAGTTTCACCTTGAATGACTATTATGTTCAGGATGAGCTCACATGTTAATCCCTACAAGAAATGAGTCCCGGGAGGCAATTACATTAATGGAAAGGTGCGGCACATGAAGTCATTCATGTTCTCTCTTTTCCTCTATTCAGCTGGGAGCTTTAACAGCTGATAGATGGCAGAGACATGCTGTACAGGCAAACACATGTTCTGTACATATCAGGACAATTTAAAGGAGATCTGTCATCCTGATAGGATATCCTAATATAAGGAAATGAGTGAGTGCAGCTCCATCTAATAAACAGTGTATGGTACTTTGTGTCTTAAGTAGCAAGATAACTAAAACATCAGGGAGGAATTCCCAGCTCCCTTCGCCCCTATGCAGTTATCTTGTTTAGAAAATGTTCAATTATCCTATTAGGACGTTCTGAGTAAATAGAGTGGAGTCCCAAATTATTCAGAGCAAACAGTGTCTCCCAGTCTGTAAGACCCAGAAACATATCTACATTACAGAAAGAGCACATTGATTTCAATGCTAACAGTGTAATACCTCATTTGTCCTGCGGAGGTGCTATTGGGGAATTGAACACTTGCTACCACACATTACAGTTGATTGCTGATGGTACAAATGTTGTACATCCTACGCTATAAAGGGACCCTGCTAACAAAAAAGGGGTTGATCAAAGGATTTGTAGCCATCATTGCAAGAAATATAATATCCAATCTTTATAAAGTTAGTCGTGCTAAAAGTTTATAATCTGACCAAGAAAAAACAGCGGATAGGTCGGTTAGAAAGCAGATTAAATTACATAAGGGCAGTTATACTAAAGGGTCACATAAGGTTATAAAAAAGGTGTGATGTTGCACCATAAAGAATGAGGCTGAGCTGCAATACCAGGCACAGCCTATGGGCAAAGGAGGCACTGTTTCTGCAAAAAAAAAAAAGAAACAAATTCTTTTTTCTAGCCTCATCTAACCCCTATAAAATGTAATAGTCAGAGGCTAGGGCAGTGATGCGTTTAGACCATGGCTGCCTTTTGCAGTTACTATATTTGTGTCTTTTACCATCCCTGTATGCCCTTTTATCCAGCATTATTAACAGATAAATCTCCAGAACAATAAACGTCGGCCGTGAAGTTAGAGGATTTCTCTCTGGGCAAGACAGTCTACAGATCTGATAAAACAACATAACATCAAGGGAATACATCTGTCTCCCATTTATAGATGAAGTTTGTCATGAATAGACCTTGGCCGTCTGCAAGTTTGGGACCTTGTACACTATATCATTACAAGTACTGTCATCCAACGTGAGAAGAGGAATTAGTGCTAAGGAAAGTAGAAAGATATACACAAAAAAGCCGAGCCATTCAATGAAAATCAATGCAATATTATCTCGAAGTGAAACCCTGGTTTTAAAGGGGTTGTCCCGCGCCGAAACGGGTTTTTTTTTTTTTCAACCCCCCCCCCGTTCGGCGCGAGACAACCCCGATGCAGGGAGGTAAAGAAAGCTCACCGGAGCGCTTACCTGAATCCCCGCGCTCCGGTGACTTCTCTACTCACCGCTGAAGATGGCCTCTTCCTCCGTGGACCGCAGCTCTTCTGTGCGGTCCATTGCCGATTCCAGCCTCCTGATTGGCTGGAATCGGCACGTGACGGGGCGGAGCTACACGGAGCTACACGGAGCCCCATAGAAGACTGCAGAAGACCCGGACTGCGCAAGCGCGGCTAATTTGGCCATCGGAGGGCGAAAATTAGTCGGCACCATGGAGACGAGGACGCCAGCAACGGAACAGGTAAGTATAAAACTTTTTATAACTTCTGCATGGCTCATAATTAATGCACAATGTACATTACAAAGTGCATTATTATGGCCATGCAGAAGTGTACAGACCCACTTGCTGCCTCGGGACAACCCCTTTAAGTAGTCTCTTGGGGAGTTAATAGAGGGGGTCCCTAGTTCAGCACCCTCATCAATTAGCCAGAGTAGCTTCAAAGAGTGTCTCTCACTCTGGAGGACCCAACATTTTATGGACAGCCCAGTGAAATCAATTGGCTCTGTGTAATGCTTCATTTCTCCTGTGGTGGCGCTGCTGGAGAATTGAGCATTCACTGCTGAATTACTCCACAGATTTCAGGTGATCGCCAGGGTTCTTAGCTGTTTGAAACTGTGGTCAGATTCATTTGGAGATACTTCTATTAAAACATGATTAATTGAAATACACAACTCTTTTAAGTCAGTCAGCACCAACGACTCTTGTACCCAGGAAAGTTTTCGCCCTTCAGTGCTGGCTATTGCCTTACTTAAAGAGTATTTGCCCCCCATCGTTTTGCCCACCTCTCTGAGGACAGCATAAGGTAGTGACAGTCACACTGATGGCAGCGATATATCCGTTGTGTGGATTTGTGCAGTAGTTTTGGAGAAACTTGCATTTTATCAGTAGCAGCACATG
The DNA here is from genome assembly GCF_035609145.1 of Eleutherodactylus coqui. Lineage (NCBI taxonomy): Eukaryota > Metazoa > Chordata > Amphibia > Anura > Eleutherodactylidae > Eleutherodactylus > Eleutherodactylus coqui. Next base: position 150,054,196 of record NC_089844.1, on the reverse strand, counting down.
CACAGAGGACTACTTAGAGTAATCCTGGATATTCAGGATCTGCAGGCTGGCTACACCCACTCACCCTCCAGACACTGATTGACTGCTTTCTTTCTATCACTGTACATACAGAGAGAACTGACAGTCATTGGCTGGAGGGTGTGGTAGACATGGCTATCCTGCAGCTCATGAATTTGCAGGACTACTTCTGGGTCTGTCTACTGCTAATAAAATGAAAGTTTCTCCAAAACTACTGCACAGATACGCATAGCAGACATATCACTGTATTCAGTGTTACAGGCAATACCTTATGGTGCTGTCAGAGAGGGCTGCCAAAACATGGTGACAGATTCCCTGTAAGTACTCTATAGTGATTTATTGGCAAGCTGATGTCCTACTCAAGACCTGTTTGGCCAACTGGGACCACATGCTATTCTACAGGTTAATTCACTCGAAGCGTAAGCAAGTAATTTTGCCATACTTGTGTTTGGAACAATCATATCTCACAAGAGTGAATACCGACGCCTACCTTGGTTCTTGGCGAGCTCAACGAAGACCACACTTCGTCTGTAAACCATGTGCTGCCCAGCAGCTCCTGATGTAACATTGTACATTAGGCGGAAAAAGACATATGTCCAACCAGGTCAGCTTATTCACCCCCCCCCCCCCCAATGTTGATCCAGAAAAAGAAAGAAAAAAAAAACATTGGTCAAAATTTTGATGGAACTGCTCCCCATATCAGACAGTTGCAGTTCCTGAATAACCATGATGCAGTAGGATATCAACTATTCTTACTTAGCAGCTCTCTGACATGTTGCCCAGGACTTACCAGGACTAAACAGTTTGTTTGCTAATTGCCAAATGGTTGCCTTGTTGGGTACAGTGCGCCCTGTAGACTTTGCCCAAAACTGCTGCTGACTAGAGATGAGCGAACCTACTCGGCCACGCCCCCTTTTCGCCCGAGCGACGCGATTTTCGAGTACTTCCGTACTCGGGCGAAAAGATTCGGGGGGCGCTGTGGGTGAGTGTGGGGTTGCAGCGGGGAGTGGGGGGGAGACGGAGAGAGAGAGAGGGCTCCCCACTGTTCCCCGCTGCTACCCCCGCTGAGCCACACCTCTCCCCGCCCCCCGGCGCCCCCCGAATCTTTTCACCCGAGTACGGAAGTACTCGAAAATCGCGGTGCTCGATTGAGTTATTACTCGAAACGAGTAGGTTCGCTCATCTCTACTGCCACTATTCCATGAACAAACTGGTCACCTAGTACACATGTACCAGAAGAATACACTCTTCCATAGAACACTTTGAGTGCCCCATACTCTCAACAGTGAAAAAAACTTCATGGACGACACTAAGCCTCATTTATCAAAACTGTCTAACAGTAAGACTGTTCTTGCTGCTCAAAGCAACCAATCAGTGATCAGCTTACATTTCTAAAACTTGGTAAAATGAAAGCTGAGCTCTAAATGGTTGCTTTAAGCAAGAAGGACATGTTGCTGTTAGATAGTTTTATAGGTATGTTTCGCCTTCTTCAGAACTCCAAACTGCATGCCAGCGGGCGCTGCCCCCTGACAAACAATACACCCATGGTGGGAAACAGGACACAAGTCATCAAACACTAAACCTTTAAAAATGACTACAGTTCTATACACATTACGAGCCAAAATAAAACACCTTGTGGTAAGATAGTCTTTTGCCAGTCTTCGGCCACTGATGGTTTTCTCAAGTAGTCTACAACCAATCAATGCCAACTTTTGTTCTACTGAAGCACTCCTCAAACAGTGCCAGTTGCTGCCTGATGCACATACTTCTCAGTCAGTGAGTGCCAACTATTGTTCTACTCAAGTAGTCTCCAGGTAATCATTATTGACTACTTTTCTACTCTAGACATCTTTAGCCAATTGGCACTCCATCTGTAGCTCCACTCAACAACCATAAAAACTAATTAGTGCCAGCTACTCTTCTTAAGTGCTCACAGATTATGGCATTGTCCTTTTCGAGTACTGGGTACTAGCTACTGTTCTAATCAAACATTCCTCAGGCAGTCCATGCCAGCTATTGCACGTCTCAATTAACTTTCAACCAATCGATGCCAGTTATTTTTATACTATGCTACTCAAGTACTATGCTAATGTGTGCCAGCTACCGCAATACTCAGGCACTAAACCAAACACCAATGTATTCTATTGTCTAGAGATAATCAATAATATGACGCTTTTTGTTTCTTGGCTAATGCAGTAATTCTAATGCCCAGATTTCCATTATGATGACGTATACTAATTGGCATAGTTGGGTTATGATGACCACAGTTCAAGGTTCACAGTGGCATAGTAAGATATTGGGTTGTATCTTAAAGGGAACTGTCACTTGCCTAAAGCACCATAAACTGACTTATATGGTGATGTTATGGGAGATGACAGGGATCTGGGTGCTATTTTTTTTTATAGTCACCCGCTTCCTGTTTCCCGTAGTGCCCGCCACTGAAGTCCACGCGCTGAATGGAAATATGACTCTTTTCAGAGTCCCGTGCCCGCGCTCTCCTATACAAATCTATGGGTGAGTCCCTGAAGACCGCAGTCACTTCTAATTGATGGTTTCTCACAGAATTAATGGATCCTTGGTAATCAGGGAGTTCTCTGGGGATGCAAGGCAGCAAGATAAAAATACTACCGACTTCATACAAATGTAAGCCCAATTGCTTTGTGCATTAGCGCAACTATTTTGGGCTATGAATGAGGCGTTTTTGCACCCATGTCAGCGTACTGTACTTTTTCTGCCCGGAGAGCATGTGTTCTGCACACGGAACACAAACACACCGATTGAACTGGCTAATTCATCTGTTGACTTCCAGACATGTTCTTCTTCCTGTGCGATTACGCAGTGTTTCACGTATTGCGCACCCCCCATTGACTTCTATGGGGACAGTTTGGTGCACAAAAACATAGAAAGTTAGAGCATGTTTTATCTTTTTTTTTGCATGGTCAAAATACGCACATGTGAACAAATTCATTGAAGTCAATGGATTCTATTCTCATATTGTGTTCTGCCTAGCTCAACATTATCATCCTAATCTTAAGGTGGATTTCATTCTTCTCCATGGAAACTACTGTGTTCAGTCTTTCTTTTGTCACAGTATCCATAAAGGGTTTGTGCCAAGTTAACACCCCTTGTTGATATGCCGTATTAGGGCAAATGAAAGTCACAGAGAGGGGTCACCCACTTGGGAACCACGTCTATGGCCAGAGGAAGTCGCTTTGTAAGAACGTCTCCAATCTGGACTGACGATGTTCCATCCTTGTAATTATAGGGCAGCCATTCATGTGTGTGGCCGTCCTGTAATGCTGCATTTTCCCTGCATCGGCTGCTGCGAGGGAGATGTCTTGTTGGCCACAGCTCATCTGTTTGCTAAAGTGGGACCTCAGGCGATCAGCAGTTCACCTTGGGTCCCGCATTCTGAAAGACGTTATGCATGTTGGCACAAACCCTTAAATTTTGATGATATAACATCTGGCAGCCAATTAGATTATAGGGATCAATACCAGATCCTATAAAGAAGACTGTCCTCATGTACCGACCACTGGCTTGACTCTGACTACGTATCTGCTGAATCCTCTGTACTGCATTGCCCTCTCTTTGTACCAACCCTTGACTTGCCTAATCATGTTGCCTGCCCTTGGTGGCTACCACCCGAGACTCCAAATCCCCTGCCAGAATGTGACAGAATAAACACGGCCAAAACCATGGGTCCACAGTAGCCATCCTAAGAATACAGGTTGCCGAACTGCAAAAGTTCTGCAGCGCCTATCAGGAGAAAGTTATGGCTTTGCAAAAGGAGCGAGATATTTTACAGAGACACCTTCTGGAGTTGAGCCCTTCTGATACTGATATCCACTAGCATCAAAGTTTGGTGGAGACCGCTGCCAGTAATGAGGATTCCTGAACCAGTGCCGCGTCTGTTTTCAGGTGAAACCAACTCCATTTACCAGTGATAGAAAAAAAGTGCTTTTTATTGTCAACCTCCTGACGTATGAAGCACTTGCATGGTCTTCACTGTATGTGGAAAACAGCAGTAACCATCTCAATGATCTCAACACCTTTATTACAGCCATGGATCAGGTTTTTGATGACCCAAATCGTTGTGCCACAGCAGAAGGAAAATTACATAACTTACGACAAGGGTGACGTTCTGTTGCCGAATATACTGCAGAATTTCGCCGCTGGGTCACTGATACCCCATGGAACGTCACCGCACAGCAGAGTCATTTTCAATGAAGAATGTGTTAAAGATGAGCTTGCCCAAGTGGAGACCCCTATTACCTTGGAAGACTTTATTCAGCTATGTATTCGAATTGATCAGAGGCTTACTGAGCGATGAAAGGAGAAGCTATGGGTTTTTGGAAACAATCCCACCTATTCCTTTAGTCAACTAGCATTGAATACCCAGCAAAGGGCAGAAACCACATCTGAACCAATGCAGATCGATATCATCCGCAAACCGTTCTCCACGCCTGAGAAAGAGGCGACATACTGAGAACGTATGCCTTTATTGTGGGGCCTTGGGACATTACGCTATTAACTGTCCCAATAAATTCCAGAGGACTATTGCCCTTGCCAATGTCAAGAACATACCTAACCCTGCCGTTTCTGAAGTCAGTTACTGCCATACAGGTTACTCCACCCATAACTCAAGATGGCGCTGAGATCCACCCTTCATCCCTCCGTTAGATCATGAGGTAGAGCTTCCTAGCTTATATAAAGGATGACATAAATACTAGTAATATACTTTTCCACGAGGGCGGTATAGCAGGACATGTATGCCGAGTGCTGGTTATCAGCTAGTGCCAACAAGCCTCTTTACCTTGGCCATGGCATTGCTATAAAGGTCTAGGCCAGCAAACTAAATCCTAGCAATGAGTCTCGCTTCTGTAGACTGATAGCAGAGGGAAACTGGAAGCTGTCAAAAATTGATAGTCGGTACGTTCAGATGTCTCATTTAGATAGACGCTCCAGATGCCTTGTAACATATTAACTCAAGTTTCCCATAAGGGATTATAAACCATTGATGTATTTTATATCACGGAAGATGCGGCTATTTTCTGTCACCGTGATTATTCCCAAATATCTATTCAGTCCCAAATATGGAAAATCAAACACAGAGAGTAAATAACCCCAAAATAGCTCAAGGAAAAGAAGATTAGAGAGAAAGGTATAAAAATAACTAGTGTCGATAGTAGCAGCCTGATAACATAAGGTTTCTCTGTAAGATACAGCAGCAATATAGTCGGTACACAATGATGGAGCGGATGTTTCTACAGAAACATGCGGCCAGGCGGAAAAAGCAAAACAGCCTGTTACCGCTCCTGAGATATTGGAGAAACATGCAGGACTAAGAAAAGAATACACAAATATAGACAATTTCTGTTATTAGGAAAGTCCTAAAGGACCGTCTGAAATATCATATTTCACGGCCAACCGCAGTGAGAATGGCTACTCTTACCAAACAGCTATATATTTAGAACCTTACCAATTAAAGGGGTTGTCCAGTTACCAAACAAATTACTCCTTCTCTGCCATGGAAATCCAGCGATGTAGTCCCGCTGTCCTCCCAGTGATTGTTGTAGAAGATGACATCAGTGGAAGTGACCTGACTGTTACAAGGTCGGAAGGGGCCTCCAGGGTCATCGTGTCCAACCCCCTGCTCAGTGCAGGATTCACTAAATCATCCCAGACAGATATTTGTTCAGCCTCTGTTTGAAGACTTCCATTGAAGGAGAACTCACCACCTCCCATGGTAACCTGTTCTACTCATTGATCACCCTCACTGTCAGAAAGTTTTTTCTAATATCTAATCTGTGTCAAAGGCTGCAGCGTCACTTTTCTGAACTGGCATCATGGCGCCCACGATGTGAGCACTTATGTCAGGATAACATGCAGTGATTGGCTACAGAGGTCAGGTGACTTCCGCTGATGTCAATCTTCTACAACAATTAACGGAAGGAGGGCAGGGTAACAGCACTGGATCCCCATGGCAGAAGACAGGCAAGTACTTTTCGGTTTGTAATTGTTTCAGGCAGTTGGAGCTACTAGAGAGAGGTAGTCTGGTGAAAGGACAACCCGTTAAGGCCTCATGTCCACGGGCGGATCAGATTCCGCATGTAGCAGCCCGTAGTGGAATCCTACCCTGCGCATGGCCGAGGACACTGTGTATCAGTCCGGGTCTTCTATTTTCTGCGGATGTGTGCGGAAGCGCTGGCCGGTGCGCCGCAACACATGCACAGTAGAGTTTTTGTTTTTTTTAAAAACTCCTGCTCCCCTAAGGAACTCGCAACCTATCCGCAATTCAATTGTGGATGGGCCATGGATCGGATGGCTCCTAATGACTTTAACCCTTTCCAATCCTCTGTCTGACCTCTGAAGACAATATGATTTAGGGCTGTACAGCTCTGATGTTGGAAGACGTACGTCAGGGTTCTCTTACTGTATGTTGCCAGCCTCTCTGCTGTCAGAGCCTATCCAACGTGTCACCTCATGCAGTACTGGCTTTAGCCAGCATATAGAGCCATTGTATAATGGCAGAAAAAGAGTAAGCCCCCTAGGAAAACCAGGATAGAAATTGGATTGGAAAGGGTTAATGGAAGCCATCCATGCGGGAACTGCACTGAAATGGAGCATGCTGTGATTTGTTTTCTGGACCAATAGGTCCGCAAAACAAATCTCCATGCTTTAATTCCTGTGCGGACGCCCATGCTTCCCTATGGGCGGCTTCATTTGCAAATAAGATCCGCCTGTGGATATTGGGCCTTAAAGTTAACAATAAATCTATTGACTGGATCTAATGAAATAATAATACATTTTTGAGCAGGTTCTAAAGCCGATGTTTCTAAAACAATACTCTACCGATGCTCCAGGAATAGAGGCTGGTCTACCAAATTTAAAGATGTAATATGACGCTGAAAAAATAGTGCAATTAACAGCCTACAATTGTAACCCACAAACTATTACATGGAGTATAAAGACAAAAAAATTTAATTTACTAAGAAAACACATAAAACACATATACAAAGCAACAAGACTAAAATAAGACCAAGAATCCATTGAATGGGAAGTTAAAGTGCATAACAAATCTCAATATACGGCTACATTCACAAGAGTGGGAAACTCGCAGGGGTTTTGAGTGTTGCGAGACGCACAAAACTCTCACAAATATGAACTCAATTCTTTTGCATGGAGTCAAACATATGAGCGATGTTTAAAATTACTATAATACTGCCCTCTATGTACAAGAATATAACTACTATAATACTGCCCCCTATGTACAAGAATATAACTACTATAATACTGCCCCCTATATGTACAGGAATATAACTACTATAATACTGCTCCCTATGTACAAGAATATAACTACTATAATACTGCCCCCTATGTACAAGAATATAACTACTATAATACTGCCCCCTATGTACAAGAATATAACTACTATAATACTGCCCCCTATATGTACAGGAATATAACTACTATAATACTGCTCCCTATGTACAAGAATATAACTACTATAATACTGCCCCCTATGTACAAGAATATAACTACTATAATACTGCCCCCTATGTACAAGAATATAACTACTATAATACTGCCCCCTATATGTACAGGAATATAACTACTATAATACTGCCCCCTATGTACAAGAATATAACTACCATAATATTGCTCCCTATGTACAAGAATATAACTACTACAATACTGCTCCTATGTACATGAATATAACTTCTATAATACTGTTCCTATGTACAAGAATAAAACTACTATAATACTGCTCCCTATGTACAAGAATATAACTACTATACTACCCTCTATGTACAAGAATATAACTACTATAATACTGCCCCCTATGTACAAGAATATAACTACTATAATACTGCCCCCCTATGTACAAGAATATAACTACTATAATACTGCCCACTATGTACAGGAATATAACTACTATAATACTGCTCCCTATGTACAGGAATATAACTACTATAACACTGCCCCCTATGTACAAGAATATAACTACTATAATACTGCCCCCTATGTACAAGAATATAACTACTATAATACTGCTCCCTATGTACAGGAATATAACTACTATAATACTGCCCCCTATGTACAAGAATATAACTACTATAATACTGCCTCCTATGTCCAAGAATATAACTACTATAATACTGCCCCCTATGTACAAGAATATAACTACCATAATACTGCTCCCTATGTACAAGAATATAACTACTGTAATACTGCCCCCTATGTACAAGAATATAACTACTATAATACTGCCTCCTATGTACAAGAATATAACTACTATAATACTGCTCCTATGTACATTAATATAACTTCTATAATACTGTTCCTATGTACAAGAATAAAACTACTATAATACTGCTCCCTATGTACAAGAATATAACTACTATAATACTACCCTCTATGTACAAGAATATAACTACTATAATACTGCCCCCTATGTACAAGAATATAACTAATGTAATACTGCCCCCTATGTACAAGAATATAACTACTATAATACTGCTCCCCTATGTATAAGAATATAACTACTATAATACTGCCTCCTATGTACAAGAATATAACTACTATAATACTGCCCCCTATGTACAAGAATATAACTACTATAATACTGCCGCCTATGTACAAGAATATAACTACTATAATACTGCTCCTATGTACAAGAATATAACTACTATAATACTGCTCCCTATGTCCAAGAATATAACTACTATAATACTGCCCCCTATGTACAAGAATATAACTACTATAATACTGCCCCCTATGTACAAGAATATAACTACTATAATACTGCCCCCTATGTACAAGAATATAACTACTATAATACTGCTCCTATGTGTAAGAATATAACTACTATAATACTGCCTCTAGAGATGAGCGAACACACTCGTCTGAGCTTGATGCTCGTTCGAGTATTAGGCTACTCGAGATGCTCGGTACTCGAGTCGAGCACCACGCGGTACTCGAGTCAATTTAATTTCCCCTCCCCGCATGTTTAGCGCCATTTTTTAGCCACTAAACATGCAGGAAAGGCATTACCACTTCCTGCTGTGACGTGCCAGCCCTCTGCCCGCCAACAGCAGTGAGTGGCTGGCGGGATCATGTGACTGACGAGTACTTAAACTGGTGCCACCGGGGCTCGCCTCAGACGCATGCTGGCAGAGGTTAGGGAAAGAGAGATAGGGATAGGGAAAGTGCTAGTGTAGGGTGTGGTTAGGCAGGGATCCTGACATCAAGAACCCAACAGTCCTCCTTAGGGCTACTCCTCATTATGTGCATTACTTTTTTGGCTGTCTGGGAGCAGTAGAGCACCAATTTTTTTTTAAAATGAGTATCTCACATCCGCCAATCCCTGCGTCTGGTGAACAAGCCTAAATTCTCCACGCTACACAGTGGGTCAATTTTTCCTGGGCCTTTGCAGAGTATCTTACATCTGCCAATCGCTGCGTGTGGTGAACAAGCCTAAATTCTCCACGCTATAAGGTATCTGGGGGACGCCTATACCCTTGCTAAAGAAAGGTTTGAGGGGTCCGCCTATACCCTTGCTAAAGAAAGGTTTGAGGGGTCCGCCTATACACTTGCTACAGAAAGGTTTCAGGGGTTCGCCTATACTCTTGCTACAGAAATGTTTAAGGGGTTTGTCTATACACTTGCTACAGAAAGGTTTCAGGGGTCCGCCTATACACTTGCTACAGAAAAGTTTGAGGGGTTCGCCTATACTCTTGCTACAAAAATGTTTCAGTGGTCTGCCTATATACTTGCTACAGAAAGGTTTGAGGGGTCCGCCTATACTCTTGCTACAGAAATGTTTCAGGGGTTCGCCTATAATATTGCTACAGAAAGGTTTCAGGGGTCCGTCTATACACTTGCTATAGAAAGGTTTCGGGGGTCCGCCTATACACTTGCTACAGAAAGGTTTGAGGGGTTCGCCTATACTCTTGCTACAGAAATGTTTCAGGGGTTCGCCTATACTCTTGCTAAAGAAATGTTTTAGGGGTCCGCCTATACTCTTGCTACAGAAATGTTTCTGGGGTCCGCCTATACTCTTGCTACAGAAATGTTTCAGGGATCCACCCATACACTTGCTACAGAAATGTTACTGACGTCCGCCTATACATTTGTTACAGAAAGCATTGAGGGGTTCGCCTATACTCTTGCTACAGAAATGTTTCTGGGGTCCGCCTATACTCTTGCTACAGAAATGTTTCAGGAGTCGCGCCTATACACTTGCTACAGAAAGGTTTCAGGGATCCGCCTATACACTTGCTACAGAAAGGTTTGAGGGGTTCGCCTATACTCTTGCTACAGAAATGTTTCAGTGGTCTGCCTATACACTTGCTATGGAAATGTTTCAGAGGTTCGCCTATACTATTGCTACAGAAATGTTTCAGGGGTCCGCCTATACTCTTGCTACAGAATGGTTTCTGGGGTCCGCCTATACTCTTGCTACAGAAAGGTTTCAGGGGTTCGCCTATACTATTGCTGCAGAAATGTTCCAGGGGTTTGCCTATAATATTGCTATAGAAACGTTTGAGGGGTTCGCCTATACTATTGCTACAGAAATGTTTCAGGGGTTCGCCTATACTGTTGGAGCACAAAGAGTTTCCTATTGCGTTGTTCAGCTATCTGACACATACACAGAATGAATTGGGAAGAAGTGTGGGCAGAGGCCAAGGTCCTGGGCGGGGTGAAACTCTGCCATGTTTGGGCACTGTCATTTGTTCATGTTTAATACTGTCCTTGGGTTTCATGGGCTCGCCTATGCTGTGGGTGCACAAAGGCTTCCCAGCGCGGTGTCCAGCTGTCTGGCACAAATACACTATATGACTTGGGTAGGGTGCAGATGGCTTTACCATTGCATTGCCCAGCTATTTGGTACAAATACACTGAATGACTTGGGTAAGGTGCAGACAGCTTTCCCATTGCATTGTTCAGCTATCTGACACATACACAGAATTAATTGGGCAGAAAAGTGGGCAGAGGCCGAGGTCCTGGGCGGTGTGAAACTGTGCCATGTTTGGGCACTGTAATTTCTTCATGTTTAATACTGTTCTTGGGTTTCATGGGCTCGCCTATGCTGTGGGTGCACAAAGGCTACTCAATGCGGTGTCCAGCTGTCTGGCACAAATACACTGAATGACTTGGATAGGGTACAGAAGGCTTTCCTATTCCGTTGTTCAGCGATCTGACACCTACACAGAATGAATTGTGTGAGGACATATGGGATTCCCATAGCTATGTAACTCACAGCACCTTGGGTCACACAAGGTGGAGGCTGGGACTGAGCCTGACCCTGGGCCAGCTCACGTGCTCCCCACATGGAGGATTGCAGGTTCTACCTCGGAAATGGTTTCTCGGGCTTATTATGCCACCTCCTCTTCCTCCTTGGGGTCTGGGGATCAGCGCTGGTCGGCATGTATTATCCCTCATGCTACAAGTTACCACAGTTATCCGAGATACTGGATTGGAGCGTTCACAGGAAGCGTTAGTGATTTCATGAGACTTTCACGGGGTCACTGTATACCTGTGGTGGCTGCTTTTACGACACCTCCTGCTTCAAACCAATCTGTGGTGTTACAATGCGCTGCTGCATTGTGGAGATGTGTAGAAGTGCTGGCATCTGAGTCCCCTTTATGCCCACGTTTGCGGCTCCTGACAATTTTGCGACGGAGGTGGCACAGGATTGGAATGATGATTGTATGTCAATTTATCATCAATTCTCATCAGCATTGTGGGCTATTGCCCACACTTTCAAAGAGGGTTGCTGCCAGGCCCTGCCAACCCTCTGCAGTGTGTGCCTCCGGTTCCTCCTCATCCAGTACGCACTTATAACTAGACATGCGGGTGGTGTGGCTATCAAGCCAGTGTGTGGCATGAGGGCAGCTGAACGCTGCGCAGGGAAAATTTTGTGTGCGCTGTGGACGCAGGCTCGTGCGAGGGGGTTGGACAGCAATGCCAGCATGTAACCCAGGAGACGAGGCAGTGGTGTCACCCGTAGGTGGTGATTGGCCTTTGTTGCAGCTAGTGTGGTGCTTAGCTAAGATGTGCCAGCTCGTGTGCCTTGCTGCTTATGGTCTGCCCCAAGTAAATTGTTAGGGGGGTGACCGCCAGGCTCTTGCCCGCAATTTGGCTTAATATTGGGACCGGGAGCCTCAGATGCACCCATGCATGCTGCCCCTGCCATTCCCTATCCGTTTCTGTGGTGTTTCCATGACTTTCTGATGTTTTCAGTTGTTTCACACAACCTCCCCTATGCGGAGCTCGAAAAATGCTCGAGTCTCCCATTGACTTCAATGGGGTTTGTTACTCGAAATGAGCTCTCGAGCATTACGAAAAGTTCGAGTCGAGTAACGAGCACCCGAGCATTTTGGTACTCGCACATCTCTAACTGCCTTCTATGTACAAGACCCTTTAACAGCTCCTGAATGTGGATGAAAGAATCCTACTTTATTAGTCTATTCACACAAAAGAAATATATTTCTATAAGGTCATGTTTCTGCATGCATTCTGTATTCTTCTCAAAGCACTTAATGCCCGCACTAGTGACACTTGTAGGCAGACAGCATATTATCTCTCAACTCAACAGTATGTATATTTGGAGCTCTGTATTACACAAATGAAGCCTAAACCCTATAGAGTACTCAAAACAGAATTTTGGAACTACTTAGTATAAAAAATATTCTAAACATTCTCTTTTCTGCTTTTAGTCTCCGAGTCTATTACAATCATGCCACAGCCTGACCTCACCTCTAGCGAAATTCTGTTTATTTCAATAGCTTAGACTAAATTATCCTACAAGCTCTCTACCTAACAATGATCTAATAAGTCACGTCTCCTGAAAATAACCTAAAATTACCTGCTTGGAATTGGTGCTGACAGAAAACAGTTTTCCTTTCTCATAAATAGATGAGAAATCAAAAACTTTGTTTTTCTGTTTGAAGTCTTTGTGATTGAAGTAAAATGATGAAGGAATCACGCCTTTACTGCAGCTTTCTTACCTTTAATAAAATGTATTGTATGGGTGAGAAGAAGCAAAACTAATAGCATGAGACGTGGATATGAGTCAGTCAATGTCATGAGAGCAGATTCTGTCCTGAGCATCGTGAGTGCATCTGTTTTTAGCAATTATACTCCCCACATTCTTGTACCTTATCATGAACTCCTGCTGAGTTTTACTGCAGATATATAATGCTGAAGAAAATTATATTGGATCAGAAACTAAGTAGATATAAAGAGGTTTTTACTTATTTATTAAACATTATTGCTGGATGAGCAGTGACAATCAATGATGCAATAGTTATTCCTCAGGAGTCATATAAGAAACTCAAGAAAGACCCCTGTACGTGAAATGCAATATATTCCTATAAATACTGTAATAGTGCCACCATATACAAGAATAGTGCCCCCCTTAGTATGCACAAGAATATAACTACTATAATTCTGCCTCCTATGTACAAGAATATAACTACTATAATACTACCACCTATGTACAAGAATATAACTACTATAATACTGCCCCCAATGTACAAGAATATAACTACTATAATACTGCCCCCTATGTACAAGAATATAACTACTATAATACTGCCCCCTATGTACAAGAATATAACTACTATAATACTGCCCCCTATGTGCAAGAATATAACTACTATAATACTGCCCCTATGTACAAGAATATAACTACTATAATACTGCCCCCAATGTAAAAGAATATAACTACCATAATACTGCTCCTATATACAAGAATATAACTACTATAATACTGCCCCCAATGTACAAGATTATAACTACTATAATACTGCCCCCTATGTACAAGAATATAACTACTATAATACTCCTCCTATGTACAAGAATATAACTAGTATAATACTGCCCCCTATGTACAAGAATATAACTACTATAATATTCCACCTATGTACAAGAATATAACTACTATAATACTGCCTCCTATGTACAAGAATCTAACTACTATAATACTGCTCCCTATGTACAAGAATATAATGACTATAATACTGCTCCTTTGTACAAGAATATAACTACTATAATACTCCACCTATGTATAAGAATATAACTACTATAATACTCCTCCTATGTACAAGAATATAACGACTATAATACTGCCTCCTATGTACAAGAATCTAACTACTATAATACTGCTCCCTATGTACAAGAATATAATTACAATAATACTGCCGCCTATGTACAAGGATATAACTACTATAATACTCCTCCTATGTACAAGAATATAACTACTATAATACTGCCCCCTATGTACAAGAATATAACTACTATAATACTGCCCCCTATGTACAAGAATATAACTACTATAATACTGCCCCCTATGTACAAGAATATAACTACTATAATACTGCTCCTATGTACAAGAATATAACTACTATAATACTGCCCCATATGTACAAGAATATAACTACTATATTACTGCCCCCTATGCACAAGAATATAACTACTATAATACTGCCTCCTATGTACAAGAATATAACTACTATAATACTGCCCGCCTATGTAGAAGAATATAACTACTATAATACTGCTCCCCTATGTACAAGAATATAACTACTATAATACTGCCCCTATGTACAGGAATATAACTACTATAATACTGCCCCCTATGTACAAGAATATAACTACTATAATACTGTCCCCTATGTACAAGAATATAACTACTATAATACTGCCCCCCTATGTACAAGAATATAACTACTATACTACTGCCCCCTATGTACAAGAATATAACTACTATAATACTGCCCCCCTATGTACAAGAATATAACTACTATAATACTGCCTCCTATGTACAGGAATATAACTACTATAATACTGCCCCCTATGTACAAGAATATAACTACTATAATACTGCCCCCTATGTACAAGAATATAACTACTATAATACTGCTCCCTATGTACAAGAATATAACTACTATAATACTGCCCCTATGTACAGGAATATAACTACTATAATACAGCCCCTATGTACAAGAATATAACTACTATAATACTGCCCCTATGTACAAGAATATAACTACTATAATACTGCTCCTATGTACAAGAATATAACTACTATAATACTGCCCCCTATGTACAAGAATATAACTACTATAATACTGCTCCCCTATGTACAAGAATATAACTACTATAATACTGCTCCCTATGTACAAGAATATAACTACTATAATACTGCTCCCTATGTACAAGAATATAGCTACTATAATACTGCCCCCTATGTACAAGAATATAACTACTATAATACTGCCCCCTATGTACAAGAATATAACCACTATAATACTGCACCTATGTACAAGAATATAGCTACTATAATACTGCCTCCTATGTACAAGAATATAACTATTATAATACTACACCCTAGGTAGTAGAATATAACTACTATAATACTGCCCTCTATGTACCAGAATCTAACTACTATAATACACCCTCCTATGTACAGGAATATAACCACTATACTACTGCCCCCTATGTACAGGAATATATCTACTATCATACTGTCCCCTATGTACAAGAATATAACTACTCTAATACTGTTCCCTATGTGCAAGAATGTAACTACTATAATACTGACCCCCTATGTACAAGAATATAACTACTATAATACTGCCCCCTATGTACAAGAATATAACTACTATAATACTGCTCCCTATGTACAAGAATATAACTACTATAATACTACGCCCTATGTACAAGAATATAACTACTATAACACTGCCTCCTATGTACAAGAATATAACTACTATAATACTGCCTCCTATGTACAGGAATATAACTACTATAATACTGTTCCCTATGTGCAAGAATATAACTACTATAATACTGCCCCCTATGTACAAGAATATAACTACTATAATACTGCCCTCTATGTACAAGAATATAACTACTATAATACTGCCCCCTATGTACAAGAATATAACTACTATAATACTGCCTCCTATGTACAAGAATATAACTACTATAATACTGCCCCTGTGGTGTCAATGTAGGACATTTGTATATATTTGTTGCCCACAAGGTTGACTTGGTCCTATCTGTTAAGTTCATTGAACTGGCCAAGATCTTTCTTTGCAGGAAGTAGCTGTGGAGGTGGATGCTCTCATCTTTGGAGAGGAGTGGCATATTTATCACTTGAAGCCTGGCCAAAACTGTTTTGAGTGGAAGCCAGATGCAAATAGAACAAGCTTCATAGAAGACAGGGAGATGGACTAGTTTTTGTCCACAGTGAAAATCCACCATTCTAATTAGGTGGTTAGTAGGGTACAGGACAATGAACTGTTTAATATTCATTATATTAGTCAGTCTCCCATTATCGCACTGTCCCCTTCTACATAAGGGATTTGCCTAATGAACTGATGGGCAGTTCCTCAACCTGAGTCATGGACTGAACTATAGAAAACATCTGCTGGGCAATTGAAGGGTGGCACCTTTGATGAGGGCCGCTCACAGCTGGAATTTGCGCCATTTTCTCATTCACCCTCAAGAATACAAAAACTTTAGAACTCCCTGTAAGTTTTAGGTTTCTGTATCTTTCTCCATTTTATTTCTACAATTGCTTTGTGCTTATCGTATGTCCTTTTATTTTGTATTCTTTTAACTTTTTTTTGTAAGCACTGGATTTTTTGTCTTAAAATGTATAACTTTGATAAGTGCAGTCCTTATGGCGCTAATCCTAAGCGTTCCGTCGTGTTAAGCCTTTGTTTGCTCATTGTGTGAGTTCATCTGAGGTACATTTGGCCCTGTATTCAGGTCATGGTGGCAGTGAGAGTTTGAGGTCTATGTACTGTGTTGGGGTGTGATCTATTCTCAGTTGGCAGCCTGAGTGAAAGATAAGTGAGATATGTCAACCCCTGGCAGTTGCACCCATGTCAAGTGCTGGGAGAGTGCGGAAATGACACCCCCTATGTACAATAATGTAACTACTATAATGGAGTGGAATTAAAGCTGGGGCTTATACAATGCTGAGTACTTGGTACGATGCGCGGTGGATATGATACCTTCCAGTACATGTGTATGGAGTATTGCTTCTCCACAGTTCGCTCTCGGTCAGGCTGTATACTTATCAAGGAACATTCTGCTCAGTGTTTGTGCATAAAAAGGTTCACACGTTTCAAGACCACATCTGCGTGGATATTGGCTGCAGCGGTGCCCCTGGCATCACTTCCATGGCTGGTGATAAACACAGTGTTCTGGCACAGTGAGTCTTCCTATCAGATGTAATGAGTTCAGGTAGATGTCTGCCTCCTTTGAACTTTTTTGCTGCTGGCAAACTTTGCTTATTCTGTATTTGGGTGAAAATACTTATCACTAAGTTTACACAGTTTTGCATTGTTTTCAATATCCCCTTATCTGGAAATGGAACTTCCAGAGATTCAAAGTAGTCATGAGCGATTAGCAGAATAATCAGTTTGTGTTAGTATCAGGTGGATTTTACAAAAATCAGCTTGAATCACAATGATGGATTCCGACTCCCATTAAAGTCAAAGGTCTGGTTCACTAATTTGCCTTCCAGAGGTCCTCAATACAGTCAAAGCTCCCCAAATTGCATGGGAACACAGCCATACATCTGGGGAACACTGGTAGAAATAGTGTACAGTGGTGTAGGGGCCTATCATAGCACAGTGCTGTCACTGAAAACAAATAAAGGCCCACACAGGGTCTTCTAAATAAAAAATTGCGCCAAGGAAGATAGCAGGTGTGCTGCGTGTTTTAAAAGCAATGTCGAAAATTTTACTAGGAAAGTTAAGAGAAAAAATTCCTGCGCTCCTGGTGGGTCGGCGATATGGGGTATATCAGACAATCAATGGAGAAAAGAAAGTTATGAACCCTTTCCAATCCAATGTCGGGCCTGCCCCGACATCATAATTTCCCTCCACAGCTCCGAGGTCGGGGCAGGCCCGACACTGCAGGAGTGCGTCTGCACCTGATCATCAGACACATCGGGTGCAGGTGCACTCCTGCACTGGTCCCCATCGAGGACCCCCGAGGAGAAGGCAGAAAGGGTTTTTAACCCTTTCTGCCTTCTCCTTTACACATTACATAGCGCTTAATTAGCGCTATGTAATGCAGAGAGATTCCAGCCGGCGATCATGTGACCGCCGGTGTTACCTGACCCCCAGCGGTCACATGAACGCCGAGCCCGGAGCCTGCACCGTGGGGGGAATGCAGAAGTAATAAATCCACACTCTCCCTTCTGCCTCCCGGCCTGGCAATCATGTGACCGCTGGGTGCCACCTGACCCCAGCAGGCACATGATCGCTGAGCCAGGAGGCAGAAGGGAGAATGCGGAAGTATCACTTCCACATTCCCCCCACGGTGCAGTGAGCACCTGCACCCTCCTGAACTCTGTCAGTTCAGGAGACTGAAGGGAAAATGTATTTTTTCTCATCCATTCTCCCCAGCTCCAATTTATTTGGAGCTGGGGAGAATGGATGAGAAAAAATAAATGGATTGGAAAGGGTTAACTTACCGTACTTTGTTATGTCGACGGGACTCCTCTATAATACAGGTATGCTCCAAGTAACCCCAATAGGATGGTGTAAGAGTCTAAAACTTTCTAATTTATTTCCACGTGGACTAACAGAAGTTTACAGCGGGACATTTAAAATGTGCTTCTGGGCAGCACGTTTTAAATGTCCCGTTGTAAGTAACGAGGAATACCTCTGACCCTGCTGCTGGGCAATTCCCCAGCAGCAGGGGGCAGTAAGGGACTCTCTCCACCTCTCTCCCCAGCATCAGGTTCCCCATACGGGAGTGAGAGGGGGTGGGGCTAGAGGGCTTCCCCAAGTGTGGGGGTGGGGCTAGAGGGATCCATCCTCTGGCCCCGCCCCTCTAGCCCTGCCCCCTCTTAACTTGCTATGAGGGAATCCCTGGGAGAAGCCTTCTAGCCCCGTCCCCTCTCTATCTGCGCTATGGGGATATCCCTCTAAAGACCCCTGTAGCTCCACCCCCTCTCTCTCTCTGCACTATGGGGATATCCCTCGGGGATCCCCATAGCAGGGAGAGAGAGCGGGACTATGGGTTAATCCCCCATAGCCCTGGTCTCTCTCTCCCTGCTATGGGAAAATCCCAAAGCCCTGTGGGGCTTTTTCTTTCTCCCCTCCTGGGGCAGCTGCGCTTTTTTTAAGCAACACGCTGCTCCAGTGAATGGGCGATTTTCAGGTGCATTGAGCTTGGGTCTTCTGCGTGTTAAAAATTGTCAGTTCACGCGATTTTTAGTGCGGTATAGCTGCAATTTTTTTGCGTGCCCAAACTGCTCTAAACCGAAGTCCGTGTAAAAGAGCCCTTACATGGATAATCCATTGATGTAAATGGGTACTATGCAATGCTTCATTTCCCCTGTGGAGGCGCTGCAGGGGAATTAATCCCTTATTTTTTAGTTCCTACACAGACTACAGCCAGAGCGAATCGCTGGAGGATTTAGCAGTGACACAATATGTCATCAGCCTGAGAAAAATAGGAATTGTCCAAAGTTGATATCCCCTTTAACTGTGGAAAAAGCAATATGTGCTGTTTGTGTATGTCAGGGGCTGTTTACTCTAGCGAGGTGATAAAAGTCAACGTTGGCTTGTTCGCTTATCAGTCCCCCGCAGTCCCTTATACAGCAAATGTAAAGGACTGAACGATTTCTTGTGTGAATGAGCCAATGATATAAACCGGCCACACGAGCGAATGAGCTAGCGATGACATTACTTGATAGTGCAAACGAGAATCCACTTGTCTAAAAGGACCCTTAAGGATGTGCGTAAAGATGAAGCTTTCTATAAGATTGACTTGTTTTTTCGCATCTATATTTGAGTAAGAGTATGACTCCCAGGGGTTTACGTAATCCCCTTAGCCTCTCCTTCTAACGATTCTGGTTTCACTAATGAATGAGATAAAGTGATTCATTCCTGTTTTGTATCTCTTATTAACCTAATTCTGAACAAACAATCATTTGCCCATATTGACGTCCTTTGTAAAGCGAACAATGTTTTCTCCATTCTATTACCTTTTGAGGGGCGTGCTGATTTCTCCCACCTCCTTACGTCCACATGGGAGCACAGTAAAAAGTTAGAGGTCAAGATTATCCTCAAAAAGGCCAGAAACTTTGCATCAGGACCAGTGGAAAGAGAATCCTCACAGATCTTCGCTGAATGAACATCCTACTTATCTCTCTGCAGATGTGGAGCCCCAAACCTCCTTAACAGGTAACCCTATACACACCATAGTTAATACACATGATATGGTGCACCTAGAAGTTCTAAACAAAATAATGGCTCCACAAATTGAGGCCATACTAGAACATTCAGATCCACCACTTTGCAGAGGTATTCAAGTCAGACACTTGCACCTCCTGATGCCACCATAAGTGAGGTAATATCACTTCCTACGAATATCAATAACAATAGCGATCCCGATCTGATGGGTTGTACCACTCCCATTTTAACAGTCCTTAAGGACGCATTCAAACCTGAGGAGCTTGACAAGAAACTAGAAGAGCTAATCCATCCTGTTTCC
Source organism: Eleutherodactylus coqui (assembly GCF_035609145.1). NCBI lineage: Eukaryota > Metazoa > Chordata > Amphibia > Anura > Eleutherodactylidae > Eleutherodactylus > Eleutherodactylus coqui. The sequence goes on along the minus strand of NC_089844.1, from coordinate 150,033,640 downwards.
ATTCTTGGAACTCAGTCCATTGAGTTAGGAGACTCTTTGTTTACTGTGACTGCCAGTGGCTGTATTAGGCTGCTTTCACATCTGCATTGGGGGTTCTGTTTTCCGGCTAAACTCAGGAAGCAGGAAAGGGGAATCCCCTGGCTGAACAGGTTCGTCTTATGATGGAGCCGAACAGCGCCGAATGGACCCTCTTGACTATAAGAGGGTCCATTCAGCTTCAGTTTCTGCTCAGCTACCCAGCATTTTACTGGAAGAAAAAAAACACGGCACGCAGCGCTGTTTCTTTCGGTACTTCAAGCCAGATCTGCATCAGAACCCTCAGGTTCCAGTGCAGATGTGAGCCTGGCCTTAGAGCTTCTAAGTTTTTTCGTTTATTATAAGGCAGACACCTTGCACCCTATTGGGCTATCGCAGCTGCCCTTACACAATTGTACAGCGGATGACACATTACATCTGTCTCTGCATGATGAAGGAATGGCGGCACTTATGGATGATACCATTACCCCCTCCAGCTACAACTCCTCTAACTGTTATACAGCTAATACTCTTCTAATGCGGAGACCTCCGCTAACACTAATGTAACAGAGAGACAACCAAAATATAGTTCTAAGACTGGTTCAAGCGTCTCTATTTTTGACCTTCCTTTGCAATTCGGCCCTCAGACTATATCGCAGTTAACGCCAGTGAGACATACGACCTCCCTCGTCTTATAGAGTCCCAGGAATCTCACAACACTTTCCCAGCATGCACTGACTAGCTACAAAAACCAAAAAAAGGTCTCCGCTTTATCCAGAATAACTCTATTCCCAGGGTATCACGTTCCACTTTGTATAGACATAGACAGCAAGGAGGTTTGGGAGCTCCACATATAACTAAATATTATCAGGCAGCCCAGGTGGCCCAGCTAGCCTCTCTGCATTCCACTACTAATGCCCCTCTTTGGCTTGCTATAGAGGCTATGGAGATACACCCTCTTACAGTAGATTCACTCTTGTGGAGCTCCCCGACACACAGGCCCAATTCTAAAACATTCTCTTAGAGTTTGGAATTCCATAAAATACTCAGGGAATTTGGTCTTCCTTCATCTTCCCCTTTTTCCACTCTTTCGCAACAAGTTATTTCCGCCAGGCTATGACTCCCCTCTAGCTTTTCAAAGACGGACAAGAGGAGGCATTACCAAGATACATCATTTGCTCACACGGTAAGGCGTGATTACCTTTCACACCCTTCCGAAAAATAAGGATCTACCATCCTCAGAAATATTTTGTTACCTACAGTTTAAGAACTGGTTGTCCTCCCTACTAAAAAATACAAAACCCCCCATGCACCATTACCCCCTCCGAATCCTTATGCCTTAAACATCCACAAGCAAAGGTCTCATTTCTCAAATTCACTCGAACCTTGTTCATACCACGTACCGTACATCATTATCATATGTAACAAAATGGGAGCGAGACTTGGGGGGCATTCTGGATGAGGAGGTGTGGTGTCAGATTTGAAGATCAACCACTTGTGGCACCTGTAACACATTAATGTTGGAGACGTCATATAAAATTCTTCTACATTGGTACTTAGTCCCCACTCGAATCGCACATGCGGTCCCTGGCTATTCTAAAGAATGCTTCAGGGGTTGTTTCTCCCCTGGAGACATTCTCCACATATGGTGGTCCTGCCCTAGAGTCAAAAGGCTTTGGATTAGGACATACTCCCTAATTCACACAGTATCATACCACAACCTACGCAAAAATCCATGGGAGGCTCTGTTGAACAAAAAGATTGAGAATATACCCCCAAATTCCAGAAAACTGATTTCCTTCTTCTTTTTAGCCGCAAAACAAACTATTGCTCATTCTTGGCGTAAAGCTTCCCTGGACTTTACT